>NW_006408724.1:83452-93862 GCF_000296735.1 Chrysochloris asiatica
CTACCGGGCTGCACGACGGGTTGGGCCACAGTTTCCCTGGGCCTCAGCGACCTGGCTACGCGGCAGGTTGGCCTTGGTTGGGCCTTGGCCTTTGTGACCAGTCTGTGGGTGGGTCGGGCCTCAGGGCAGGCCTTGGCCTTAGTGGGAGTGTCTGGGCCTTGGGAGGGCCTTGGCCTCAGTGGATGGGCCTGTGCCTTGCGCGTTTCTGAGCTTCGGCAGCGTGGCAGAGGGCTAGTCTAGGCCGGGGAAGTAAAGGGCTGGGGGTCGTGGCTGCAGGGAGGTAGTGTCCATATTTAATGACGTAAAAAATGCTTCTCTCAGTCTCTCTGTACCATGGGTACCCCGAATTTCCTGATATCCATGCTGATATCCCTCTGTATTTGTTCGGCTTTGTTAGTTTATGCTTCCTTTTCTCTGGAAATGCAGCCTTCTAAGTGGGGTTGCTCTAGCCCTGCATTCCAAGGTCTGCAGGGGGCAGAGGCACTAGCCAGCGTTTGCGTGGAAGCGGGAGCTTTGTGCAGGCAGGGAAAAGCTTAAAATGCCTGTAGTTCCTCAGCAATTTGATCTTTTAAAAAAACGAGTTCAGAATGTTGAAATATAAGAGCTTATGTTTGTTCAAAGTCTGTCTGTCTGCTAGACAGAGATTTCTTATGTGAGATTCCGCCCCTTTTCCCCGAGACCGCCCTACCTGAGCTGCCTGGTCAGGGAAGCGCAGGAAGTCGAAAATCCTCTCCATTAAGTTTTTAAATAAAAATTGTGCATTGAATGTAAAAGTTTTATTTAGGCAGGTGTTGATAACATATATTTATATTTAGTTGCTTGTTACTAAAGAACAAAAGGTTGCTTTTTTTCTCTTCAGGCATTGGGAGAGTCTTTAGGAAAAGGTGATGACCACAAAGACATGGATATCATTACTAAATTCCTCAAGGTATGTACTCCCAGGCTCGGAAAGGAGAACGTTTTGATTAGTTAAGAATTGTTCTTGAATTTTTCAATTATCAAGGGTTTAAAGACTGGAAAGGAAAGCTCTTAAACATTTTTTGACTCTATACTTTGTGTATGTGTAATCCTGGTGTGGTGCTCTAAGATAAGCATTGGAGTACTAATTGTGTGGAGTCTGTGAGTCAAACCCACCTGATGCTTCTCAAAGAGTTGCTGTAAGTTGGAACTGACTCAACGGTTCTTAACAACATCAACAACAATAACTGGTTTTGTTATTGTTATGAACGTAAAGATTTAGAATTAATCAGAGAAAATGTATCTTTTCTTCCCTTGTGACAATTCTCTTTAAAGCTTATTATTATAAATATATAGAAAAGAATGAGAAGTTGAGGAGTGCCTTATTTGTTTATTTTAGCATTCTAGGAAGGAGTGCAATGAGAGGAAGGTTCCAGAGCTATTCGGGAAGGGTGATTGCATTGGGAAAGGAAGAAGGTGGGAAGAAATGGCAGTGAAAACCAGAAATACATCAGTAACCTTTGGAGACGCTGTTCTTTTTTTTTTAGGTCTACAGATCCTACCTATTCTTGCTGTGATTCGCTCTTTCCATTTATTGTTACAGCATGTCCGTATCTAATGGTCCAGGCAAAGTGTGGGAAAATCCCAGACTCAATCAACATTTACTCACAAACTATTATTGCTGTCTGTCCAGAAGATTTAAATGTTAGAAGTACAAGATATTAACTGATTAAAATATCATAACTTAATTTGATAATTATCTTTTACAGCTTGCTTACATACAACATTGGTCATCAATATTCAGAGTATATTGGGGATATAGTATGGGACTTAAGAAATGAATTAGAATTTCCTCTATGAGTGGTGGCCTCTTCTTGTATTGAATATCTGTATCCACTAGAGGGACATGTTGTTCTCAACCCTCACTGTTTGCATGTCTCTAGTAAGGGTGTACTTTATACAGCTAAACTCAAGGGGCATGAGGGAGTTTTCTTGAGGAGGGTGAGGGTAGGAAGGGATTGTCTATCTTTTTTTTAATCCCTGTTTCTTTGGTGTTTTTTTCTTTTGTCTGACACTTTAGTGGAAACTTTTAGTTAAGTTGTGAACTCTTACAAGAGACAGTCCAAATGCTACAGTATTCTTGGAAGTTGTTGTTAGGTGCCATCAAGTTGGTATGTACTCATGATGACTCGATACATCACAATGAAGCACTGCCCAGGAGAAAGGTCTCTAATACTATGTTTGTGACTTGCTGAAGGCACAACTTCAAAATATATAGGAAAAATAAGCAGGAATAGTTCCTTAGTTAAATACCATTTGATGATGCACCTGCTCCTTACTTAGAGACAGGGTTACGTTCTAAAGACACAGTTGTTTTATAAAATCAGTGTTATGCCAGCAAGAGGAGACTGCAGAGGTGGCCCCAGTGCCCTTGGCATTACTTTGTCCTCAGTACCTGTGTGCTCTGGACCCCAAGGCCCTGCTGGCAGGGTTGAATCTGGGGCCCCAAGGCTGGACCAGAGGCATAGGTGACTGCTCTGACTCTTGGACAGACTGTGGGGCCAGAGGTCAAGACAGTCAGTTAGAGTTGCTGCCTGTGCCCCTGCCCACTTCCTCTGGCTTGCTGGGAAGATCCCACAGAAACAAATGACACTGTCGTCTTGGAGGGATTGGAAACTGAAGCCAACAGCCTGGAGGCTAACAGCTCCTAGGAAGAGGAGCTCAGTAGCCCAGGCCATGGGGAAGGAGGAGGTGGCCAGTTTCCACTGCAGGCTCCAGGCCCCAAATTATCCCCAGTACCCTCCCCATTGCAGGACTTGGTCCCTCCAGGGCACCAAGTAAAGAAGAATAGCAGCAGCAGCCTCCACTAGCCCTGTCACATCTTGAGCCCCTCCAGCCACTCATGGACCCTTCTTAGACGGGCTCCCTCAAAATCCGCCTCAGTTGCCACTTTCACAGAAAGAGCTGTGGCTCCTTCTTTGGGGGTGGGCCCAGCAAGTAGCCTCTGGAGAGCTGGCTGCTTCAGCTGCGAGTCTGACAGGCAGGGGTGGTGCTGTGGGCAGGAGCCCAGATTAATGTACAAATGGTTGAACAGTAGGTTTTATATTATTGCCATAAATGTGAAATGTCAGACAACGAGAAAGCTGTTAAGTGAGGAGTAGATGTAGCTTATGCCGGGAGAAATCAGCTTTAAGGGAGGCTGTACACTGCTTTTTGTGTCTGCGAACTTGTAAACGTATGGAACCACTGGGTGGCATTGTAGCCTAAATTTACCCTTTCTTTTAACAGTTTCTTCTTGGAGTTTGGGCTAAAGAATTGAATGCCAGAGAAGATTATGTGAAACGAAGTGTACAGGGTAAACTGAACAGTGCTACTCAAAAACAGACTGAGTCATACCTCAGACCACTTTTCAGAAAGTTACGGAAAAGGGTGAGGTTTCTTTTAAAATGCTCTTAACCAACCTTTATTGTTGTGAATAAAATATATAGGTTTAAAGTAAATGCAAATCTTGTCTTTCAGTTCACACAGTAGCTTCCAAAATAAAAAAGTTATTTTTTATTCTTTTTTTCCAGAATCTTCCTGCTGATATTAAGGAATCAATAACAGATATTATTAAATTCATGCTACAGAGAGAATATGTGAAGGTACTCTGAAATCATTTGCATCAAAATTATGGTTGTAAACATATCTGGGTTTATATACATTTTGCTCATTTGGGGTGGGGGCATTTTATGTGGCAAATTTATAAAAATAAATGTGAAATGGACTGCAAGTTTATTTTCTATTGTGTTGTCAACTTGATTGTTAGGGCATGAATAACAGACTTTTATCACTCTTAGGTAGGTCTAAAGGCTCTTGAGATAATGAACTGTATGAAGGCAATGTTTATTTTATGAATGGGATTGAATTTCAAAAGTTTGTAAATGGTTCATTATGACTTGGAACAATTTCCTCATAGAAACAACGTCAGACAGATTAGTAGTTTCCCAGGCTAACTATAAAGCCCACTTAATCCACAATATAGCTGAACTATTGTACTGATGATACAATGACATTTAACCACTCTTTATAATTATTTCAATGGGAAAATGTTCATAGCAAGGCTGCCAGAATTTATCTTTCCCATTTCAGTGCTGCAACAAACAGGCTCTGGGAGGAGGTGGCAGAGGGAAAGAGCTCTGCTTCAGATGGCTTCTTTAGAAGGTGGAGGACACAGGGCGTCCCACTGGTAAAGGGAACAAAAGAGAAGGGCCTGATGTACTATAGAGTGGAGACTGGAAATGGGATACTGCTTGATAGGCCATAAGCACAGTTTGAGGGAAGAGGCTCCTAGAATTGTCCCTTCCTAGAGTGTAGTTGGGAGTGTTGTTAGGTGCCATCGCCTCTGTTCCAGCTCATAGAGACACTACATACAACAGAACAAAACGCTGCCTGGTCCTGTGCCATCCTCATGGTTTTTGCCTTAATTGAGCCCATTGTAGCCACGTGTCAGTTCCATCTCAATGAGGGACTTCTCTTTTGTTGATCCTCTACTTTCCCAAGCATGATACCCTCCTCCTGATCACAGATGCAAAGTTGTTGTTGTTATGTGCCGTGGAGTTGGTTCCAACTCCTAGCGACCCTGTACAGGGTTTCCAAGGCTGTAAGTCTTTATGGGAGCAGAAAGCCTCATCTTTCGCCCGCGGAACAACTGGTAGTTTCTAACTCGCTTGCAGTTCGCAGCCCGATTCGTAACCACTACACTACCATTGCTCCTATATGCAAAGTACATGAGACAAAATCTCACTGTGCTAATTTCTAAGGAGCATATTGGTTGTACTTCTTCCAAGACAGATTTGTTCATTTTTCTAGCATTTCATAGTATAATCAATATTCATTGCTGATGCCATCATTAAAAGGCACCAATTTTCTTTGGTCTTCCTTATTCATTGTCTAACTATTGCTTGCATATGAAATAATTGAAAAGAACGAGCGTCCAGGGTCAGGCACACCTTTGTCCTCAAAGTGACATCTTTGCTCTTTAACACCTTAAAGAGATCTTTTGCAGCAGAATTGCGCATTGCAATACATCATTTGATTTCTTTCTTTTCCTTTGTCCTTTTTATTGTGAATTAAGTAAAGGTTTACTGACAGGATCATTAGTTTTACATTCAACAAGTCATATACTTTGTTTCATCTCACTGATTGCTCTCCTGCAACAACAGTTATCCCACTTCCTCCCTGGGCTTCCTAGTTCCATTCCAGCCAACTTCCCATCCCTTCTCACCTTTGTCCTTAGATTTTTAAATGATGGACTGTTCCACCATCATTCATAGTGAGTATACCTTATTAGTATTGTTGTCCTCCCCCACACACCCCCACCCCATGCTTCCTGCATGGTTCAATATTTTGGTCATAGATATTGCAACTTGAAGGTTGAATTTTTCCTTCACATCTTTTAGCTTGAGAAATGCTGAGAATGCTCTTCCCTTTTGATTTGAAACTTAAGGTTTTTGTATCACAGCAATACACAAGCCACCACAGCACAACAAACGAACAAGTGGTAGTCCAAGAGAATTTTGTTGTTGCTGTTAGATGCCATTGAGTCGGCACCGACTCATAGCAACGCTGTGCGCAACAGAACAAAACACTGCCCAGTCCGGGGCCAACCATCTAATTGTTGCTACGGCTGAGCCCATTACTGCTGCCCCTGTGCCAGTCTATCTCGTTGGGGGTCTTCTTTTTTTTTCTTCGACCCTCCACTTTACCAAATATAATATCCTTCTCCAGTGACTGGCCCCTCCTGACAACATGCCCAAAGTATGAGAGATGAAGTCTGGCCATCCTGGCTTCCAGGGAACACCAAGAGAGTAGGAATTGAGATTTTCAGTGCAACAGGTGCAGTGACAGTTTCAAAGCCACAGTTGGGACTCTGACAGAAAAATGAGATGATGTTGGTCACTGCTGTGCTCTTGAGTATTTGTACTCTTAGGAAGGTACTGCCTGCGTTCCTGATGATTTACTTGTTTAAAGCCTCAAGCTTATGAGGTTAAAATAGTGATTTTACTCCATGTAAGAGCATTTGTAACACTAGAGTAGGCAGTTCAAACCCACCATCCACTTCTTGAAATTGCTGTGCAGGGTCGCTGTAAGTCAGAATCAACCTAATGGCACTTAACAATAGCAAAGAGCTAGTTCGTATTTTTTTTTTTTTTTCAGATAAAAGATTTTTGTCTTTTGGTAAGAAAGTTCATTTTTGGTTAGTTTCTATATAAAGTGCATAATCCTAACTAAGGAAGATTGCATTGGGATGGCTGGATGAAGTTATTACCACTGTGAAAAGAATATGAATCACTTGCATACTAAAACAGATGCCTTTCTTCTTGTTACTTATTCTCATACCGTGTATGAGAATCGGGCGAATGTTCATTTTGTATAAACTCCAGTAAAGACCAAGAAACTTCCATAGTCGATTATGTAGAAATTAGGAAAATCTAATTAACTGGAACATTTTGTCATTGAATACTCAGTGTTAAAATTTACACGTGACTAGTGATAAAAATAGAGACATGCCCTCTTAAAATTGTTGTTGTTGTTGTTCTTAAGTGCTATGGAGTTGATTCCAACTCATAGTAACCCTAGATAGAGTTTCCGAGGAGCAGCTGCTAAGTTTGAATCACTGATCTTGTGATTCACAGTCCAGTGCTTATCCTACAGTGCCATACCATCTGTAGAGCAGAGAAAATTGAAGCGCATTGTTAGAATAGGAAATGGTCTTTCAGTTAGCCTATGCACAGTGTGTAAATTTTGTTTTTGTTAATCAGCTTTACATAGCACCTGGCTCTATGTGATTAGCACTGGACTTAAAACCACAAGGTTTGTGGTTCAAGCCCACCAACTGCACTGCAGGAGAAAGATGAGGTTTTCTGCTCCCACAAAGATTTTGTACCTCTTAAAAATGTATAAATGTAGATAGTTGTCATCAAGTTGATTGGTACTCTATATATATATAAATAAAGATATATATATATTTAAAACCTCTGAGACCCTTAAACAAGGTCACTATGAGTCAGAACTGACTCGATGCCACTTAATAACAAAACAACATATCACAAAGGTTTTTAATTTTTGAATTTAAAAATTCTTTGAGACCTGGCTCTATAAGCTTTCTCAAAACCCTCAGGGTCTTTAAAAAAATGTACCTGTTTTTTTGTTTTTTGTTTAATCTCCTCTTCTTATACTTCATCATTAGCCGAACTTGCTTTTTTAAAATAAAAAAAAAAGAGCCGTCATTTGTCTTCATTGATCTCTGTCTTCACTTCTTGTGAATCTTTTATTTTAAAACTTTTGGCAGGTGGGAGATTTGGAGAAGCCAAAGTGAAACGATCTCATTCTTTAGGTATTTGACTTGAAGGCCAGCATTTAATATCTGTTTACACATCTGTTATGGACCCTAGGTGATGTTCCCAGCACACAGAGCTCCCGCTGGCTGTGTTGAGAGACCTGCACTGCTGGGCAGGGAGTGGATACAGTTTCAGGTTGGATTATGAAAAACTAGTTAGCTTCTATCTTGCATATGACCACCTGTGGAGAAGCCTGGGTCTAGAGGAGAGCCAAACTAGAGTTCCTAGCAGTGCATCAAATTACGTACCTGGTAATTCTGTATCTGAAACATAATTAATTTCTAATGTACAAAAGCCACAAAGGAATGGTTGTATTTTTTACTCGAAAACTTAACTTTGGTTTCTTATTTCTGTGGACATTTGTGGTCCGGGACAGGGCAGTCAGTGAGTTTCTTTTGTGTGAGTAATGGGAATGGGAATGCTTTGAGAATGCTTAAAGGATGGCTGGAAATTAACTCATAAGGGACCATGAAATATTTGAAGTAAAAATTTGAACCCATGCAATACTTTTGCTTTTCTGATCTTTCCTCAAACTTTACTTTTTAGGCTAATGATGCCTATTTGCAGATGGCCATTGGAAATGCCCCTTGGCCCATTGGTGTCACTATGGTTGGTATCCATGCCAGAACTGGTAGAGAAAAGATTTTTTCCAAGCATGTCGCACATGTTTTAAATGATGAAACACAGCGGAAATATATTCAGGTAAGCATTTTAGGGGGAAAGAAATTTTTCTGGTGCTTTATTTTCTATGAAATTCCCCAAACTATTAGTTTTGAGAACAGAAAAAGAATTACAACAAAAGAAACAAAATATGATAGGATAAACAATCACAGTTTGTAAGTGCAGTACATATATTTAAGCTTTTTTTTTTATTCTACTTTTTTCTTCTGTTTATTTTGCTGTATGATATTGGTAAAGCTTTTTAATAAAGTTTTTATTGTGAATTGAGTGATAGTTTACATGGGAGAACATCCGTTTTACACTCAGTGAAGTTTTGTTTCATTGCAATGATTATACTCCCTTCCATGCATCATCATTCAAAAGCATTTGCTTCTATTCTCTCTCTCTTTTTTTTTTTTTTCAGATGTACACAAAAACACTCAGGAATATATAATCATTTAAACAACTAAAGGGCACATTCTACAAGCCTGCCTCCTGGCTGCCAGCACACAGCCTTTCCCTTTCCTGAGTCTAGCTAGAGTCCTCAGTATTTAAGCTTTTTGAACTGAACATATTTAAGGAGCCCTAGTAGTGGTTATGAATCGGGGTGTGAACCGCAGGTCAGCAGTTCGAAACTACCAGCTGTTCCATGGGAGAAAGATGAGGCTTTCTTCTGTAAAGATTTACAGCCTCAGAAACCCTGTACAGGGTCGCTCACTATAAGTCAGAACCAACTCCGTGGCACATAACCACCACCACCAGTGTGGAGTCCTGAAGTATCCCCCATTAGTCAGGGATCTGACATTAGTCTTTCTGGACAGATCATACTATGTCTTGTTGTGGTGCCGTAGGATAAGCAACAGACCTGTTGCTGTGGGTTAATGCGCCAGATTGCAGAGCCATTTGAACTGCAAGGTTGGCAGTTCAAGCTCAACAGCCGCTCCTCAGAAACCCTATACAGGGTTGCTATGGGTCAGAACTGACTCAACGGCACTTAAAAACAACAAGTGGCACTGTGGGATATGGATTGGACTGTTAACCTCAAGATTGGCCATTCAAACCCACCAGCCTCTCTGAGGGAGAAAGGACTGTCTGCTCCTGTAGAGATTTACAGTCTCAGAAACCCTCTGTGGTGGCACTTTGAGTTGGAATCACCTTGATAGCAGTATGTTTGGGTATGGGGTATATGATGTAAAACAGGGTGAAGTGTTGTATTTTTTAGCATTGTTGTTGTTAAGTACCATGGAGTCAGTTCCGACTCATAGCGACCCTGCACAGAGTTTCTGAGACTGTAAATCTTCACAGGAGCAGCCTCATCTTTCTCCAGCAGAAGGGCTGGTAGTTTCAAACTGCTGACCGTGAGGTTGGCAGCTCGACTCGTAACCACTATGCTACCAGAGCTCCGTAGCATTAAGTAGCATTTAAGAGCACCTCCATGGTGAAGTGAGTCATAAGTGTTTTTTAATTTATTTTCTTTAAACTGCGCATGTCCCACATAAACTTCTTAGCGCTCTTGTTAGATTAGGTATTCCTTCTTAGTAGGGGAAAAAACAACTAAAATTAGGTTTTTCCCAACGATCATAAATCCCAGATTGTGTCCATGCAATGACCTTTGCTGGATGTTAACTCTAAAGCAGTCTTGAAAATGATACTCTAGAAGTTTAATTAAAATATAAAGTTCCCTTAAAATTCGTAAAGTACTTCCAGATTTTTATGCCAGAGAAGAATCATTACCATATTTATGAATTGTCTTTTGTATGTATTTCAATTCCAAATACTCAGTGTGGGTTTGTATGTCAGGCTTTATGCCTCAGTCACAGGTATTGGCATTTTAAAATAGGATTTCAATGTTTTGCAAGTTCAGTCAACTTGAGACAGAAGAAATTACTAGAATTCTTCAATTTCATCATCACGGGCTTTAGTGGTTGATACATAAATTTGAATAATGGTTGTATTAACTGGTTTCCTTGTAGATGTATGGATATTATCCTGCCATAGACAGCACTGTACTTCAAGATAGATCTTGAAATGTTCTTTTTGTTCATGAATGCGACGCCATTCCTCGTCACTTTGTCATTCTCGGCATAGTAGACCACATGATTGTCAGATTCAGAATGGCCAATACTAGTTCATTTTACCTCACTAAAGCCTAGAATGTCTAACTTTATGCGTTCCATTTCATTTTTTACAACTTCCAATTTTCCTAGATTCATACTTCATACATTCCGTATTCTGATTATTAATGAATATTTGCAGTTGTTTTTCCTCATTTTGAGTTGTGTCCCCTCAGCAAATGAAGGTCTTGAGACCTTCATCATCACGGTCAGCTCTGCTTTGAAGACGCAGCTCTTTCCCAGTTGTATTTTGAGTGCCTTTCAACCTGACAAGCTCATCTTCAGGCACTATGTCT
>NW_006408724.1:94867-96299 GCF_000296735.1 Chrysochloris asiatica
GGCACCACACCAAGACATAGTATGATCTGTCCAGAAAGACTAATGCCAGATCCCTGACTAATGGGGGATACTTCATGCATGTTTCTGATTATTTGAATAGAGAACAAGAGATCTGATGGTCTTATTCTTTTTGGACCTTGAAAAAGGAGACTGTTCATGGGGATTTGGGCAAGAGAGCTATAAGTAATATAAGAGTTTTCTGTGGAAGAGGATTGACTTGCTTTCTTTCTTTAGCAACAGTGTTGCTAAATGCTGTCAACTCAGTTCTGACTAGTAGTGACCCTGTATATATATAGTTTCCATGGAGTCACTGGTGGGTTTGAACCACCCACCTTGTAGTCAGCAGTCCAATGCTTATCCTGCAGTGCTACACTCTTTAGCATTAAAGGATCAATCAAGGTATAGGAAGACATGTTTCTGGTCAGTATAATGAAAAGTTTTTGTTTTTTTCTAAGAACTGCATACTTTAATTATCGTCTCTAAAGAAGTTGTAAAAGTAGTATGAAAAAACTTTTCAACAGGTAGACTTGTCCAAAGATGGGAGTGGCTTTCATTGGATGATATAGGGAGAGCCCTACCATTTGATGTTTTCAAGGACTGAGTTAACCATACCTTTTTTTGGCACGTAAAGCCCTTAATTTTCTGTGAATATTCTGTGCCATTTCCCTTGAAGTCATTGCTGAACCCTATGGTTGCAAACTTGGATGCTTACAACAGTCAGGTACAAGTGAGCTGACAGATACGGTGTCTTTTGCTCTTCTGCTTATATATGCATAGATTGAAGCATTATTTAATTTTTCTGTCAGTTCTGCTATAAGCAAAATGAACAGCTGTGTAAGCACAGTGTAAGTCAGCTGATACTTACCTTCAGTGTTGTTGGAGTCACTGGGGAATGATGAGGACTGTGTCACACTAGAGAGCACTTGCTCATTTAAAGGGGGAGACGTGCTCATCTCAAGCTCTCTGTTACCAGCAGGAATAGGGCTCCAAAGCTAGACCTGTCTATCTCCTTTACTTCTTCCCTCCCCCTCTCCTTCCCTTTCTTCCTTTAAAATAATCAACACCAAATATAAAAAAATAATAATGACATTGTGCAAGTCCAAATAAAATGCCAATTTGTGATCTGTGTATTCACATAAATTTATCAAATAAACCCATGATGTTACTTGAGCCAAAGAATGTTATTCCTTGTGTTAACAGTTCTATGAAATTCTTTTTTGTTAACTTTTTATTGTGAATTAAGAGAAGGTTTACATAGCAGATCATCAATTTTACATTCAATAAATCATATATTTCAATACATGGTTGCAATCCCCTCCATGTACCAACAATTAACAGCATTTACCCTCTGGTAGCATAGTGGTTACTAATGGGGCTGCGAACCGCAAGGTCAGCAGTTTGAAATGACCAGCTGTTCCACGGCTGAAAGATG
>NW_006408724.1:97849-107862 GCF_000296735.1 Chrysochloris asiatica
TTCCGCATTCTGTTGGGTCACCTCTCTTTGGAATGGGCACAAACATTGATCTCTTCCAATCAGTCGGCCAGATAGTTGTCTTCCAAAATTCTTGGCAGAAGTGAGTGAGTACCTCCTGTGCCTCCTCACTTTCTTGAAAGATTTTACTTTGTATTCCATCAATTCCTGGAGCCTTGTTCTTTGCCAATTCCTTCAATGCACCTTGGTATTCCTCCCTGAGTATCACTGGCTCTTGATCATATGCTACCTCTTGAAACGGTTGAACATTAACCATTTCCTTTTGGTACAGTAACTCTGCATTCCTTCCATCTTCTCTTAATGCTTTCTGCATCTTTCAATAATTTGCCCAGAGAATCTTTCTATAACGAAAATCGAGGCTTGAATTTTTTCTTCAGTTCCCCCAGCTCGAGAAATGCTGAGAGTGTTCTTCCTTTTTGGTTTTCTGATTCCAAATCTTTGCACATTTAATTATAATAATATTTGGCTTTATCTTCTCGAGCTGATCTTTGAAATTCTCTGTTCAGCTCTTGGACCTCCTCATTTCTTCATTTGCTTTAGCATCTACGCTGGAGAGCTAGTTTCAGTGTCATTTCTGACATCCCTTTTGACCTTTTCCTTCTTTCTTGCCTTCTTAATGACTTTTTACTCTCTTCACATATGATGTTCTTGATGTCATCCCACAACTCTTCTGGTCTTCGGTCTTTCGTGTTCAATGTATCAAATCTGTTTTAAAGATGATCTCTCATTTCAGGTGGGATGTATGCAAGGTCATATTTTGGCTCTTGTGGACTTGTTTTCATTTTCTTCAATTTCAGTTTGAATTTGCATAAGAGTAATTGATGGTCTGTTCCACAGTCTGCCCCTGGCCTTGTTTTCACTGATGATATGGAGCTTTTCCCTCATCTTTTTCTGCCGATGTAGTCAATTTGATTTCTATGTATTCCATCTGGTGAGGTCCATGTGTATAGTCGTCTTTTATGCTGTCTAAAGAAAGTATTTAAAATGAACAAATTATTGATTTTGCAGAATTCTGTCATTCGTTCTCCAGCATCATTTCTATCACCAAGGCAATATTTTCCAACTACTGGTCCTTCCTCTTTGCTCCCAACCTTTCCATTCCAATCAAAGCTTCCTCCCCTCTAGCTCGTAAATAAATCCCATCCTCAACCATCATAGATTGGTTTGTTTTGTTTTTTAATCAAGAAAATATTTTTTTAACTTTTTACACCATTGGTCTCATACAAGGTTTGCCCGTTGGTGATTGACTAATTTCACTCAGCATAATGTTCTCCAGCTTCAGCCATGTTGTAGATTCATCATTATACTTCACGGTTCTGTAGTATTCCATCATGTGTATGTATCAAAGTTTGTTTAATAATTCTTCTGTTGGGTGTTTAGGATATCATTTTGTTTGTTGATTTTCTTTTCATTTTCTTTTCTGTTGTGTTCATGTTTATTAAATCTTTCTGATTTTCCTGTTTTTTTTTTATTTTGATGTGCACATGTATTATTTTTCATTGAAGTTACTCTGTAAATTATTCATTTTTTTCCAGCTTAAACCTGTCTGTTTCATCTTGAAATCTATGTGACTTCCTTGCCATTTAGAAGTTCTTTATCTACACTATTCCCTCTTTTTGGTTTGTAGTAGATATCATTCTAAATTGATATCTCTGGTTCCCTACTTTCAGTCTTGTAGGTTTGTTTTACTTTCAGTGCTCATGGTGTGGCACTGTAGGTTCAGCACTGGACTGTGAACCACAAGGTTGGCAATTCAAATCCATCAGCCGCTCCCTCCGAAACCCTATACAGGTCACTATGAGTTGGAACCAACTTGACAACACTTAACAACAACTACGTATCTGGATTGAGTTCTGGGTGGTGTCATGAATGGTAATTTCAGGTTGTCAGCTATTGTTGGTTTTCAGTCCAAAGAACATCCTTTATTGTTTTTGTACAGTTGGTCTGGTCATTACCAATTCCTTTAATTTTTGTTTATCAGGAATTGTTCTAATTTTGTCATTTGAGGGACAACTCTGCTGAGTATATGATTCTTGGTTGGGAATGTTTTTCTTTCTCAGTTTTGTATATGTAATCCCACTGCCTTCTTGTCAGCATGGTTTCTGCTGAGAAGTCAAAGCTTAGGCTGAATGGTTCTCATTTGTTAGCTTTTCATTTTGCCTAAGTTGCTCTCAGGATTCTTGTCTTATCTTTTATTTTGGAAACTTTGATTATTATATGCCTTGGTGATCTTCATTTGGAATCTATCCTGTTTGGGGTCCGTTCAGCTTCTTGTATGGTTATCATCTTTCATGATGCTAGGGAAATATTCTTCCAACAACTCTTTGACAATTTTCTCTGTACTTGCCTCTTTCTGTTCTGGAATTCCAATCACCCGTAAGTTGTTCCTTTTCATGGTGTCACACATAATTCTTAGGCTTTCTTTGGATTTTTTCATTCTTTTTTTTGTTTAAGCCCTCGCTTATTGTATCTTTCCAAGTGACACCATTTATAGAACATTCACTGTGTGAGGTAGTCCATCCATTGGACCTTGCTTACATTATGGAAATATTCCTGATTGCTTGGTCACAAGTTTTCATTTAGCACCCTCTGGGTCTGGGTACAGAGCACTATGTGCAGTGCTAAACAAGGATGAACAAGATTCTTGCCCTCAAATCGTAGGCCTCTTTGGTCTTAGGTCATATGGTATACACTGACTTCCACAGATTGAATTGCCACATGCTACACATGATGGTCCAAATTGCTGCAACACCATTCACAGGCAACATTTCATTCAAAGAGCTATACAGAATCAGAAAAGAAGGAACTTGTGTCTTGGAAACTTAGTGTAAACAGAAATTTACGCATATTTAATCTCATATCCACCTTATAACCGTTTTATAGATGAGGGTTGCTAGGTGGCTTGCCAAAGCACATAGCTAGGGCTTGTATTAAAACAAAAAGGGAAAAGTCATTCCCAGCTTTAAGGGCATATAAAACTCATGGAAGAAGCAAACCAAATAAATTTAAACAGCCATTTTCAGAATGAGATGGGCACAAACAGGCATCAGAGGCATCATGGAACTGGGGTTTGAGCTACGTCCTGAGGAAGGGGCAAGCTGCTAGGTGTGAGGAGGAAGATAAATAGAAGACCTGAGTCAATAGTATCGTGAAGAGACAGGTCTAAACTCAGCAGGGGATTCTCGCTCAGTAGTGCAAGGGTTGAGTCCAAAGGGTCAGAGTATGAAGTTTGAGCTTAAATTCCAAAAGTAATATTAATGCATAACCACAAGCACTATTTGAAGAAAGGTAGGACTAGGTATATTGCAATACCTTCTACCCTAGAGAGCTGAAGATTTGTTCATTCTTTTTTCTGACTCTTTTAGCACGCTAGTATTGAGAGATTTCTCTTCAAGCTCACTAATTCAGGCTTCTATTGATTTATACCTATTCCTTTCCCTTTCAATGTATTGTCCATCTCTGAGATCATAGTATTAATCTTCTGGATTTCTAATTGCAGATTTTGTATTATTTCAAATTTTGTATTCATTGTATCTGTTTGTTCTAGTAGTTTTCCTGAATTCTTCTAAAAAATTTTTCTGTGGTATCCTTACTTTCCTTAGTCTTTCAGTTGATCCTTTGAAAGTATCAAAATACCTTTTGAATTTTTTTCAGTTAGTTCCTACCTTTTTTCCTCAGAAATGTTTAGTCTGCATCTTGGCATTGGATTTGGTGGGTTTAAAGAAGGGGAGATTTAAATATATTATTTGAGGTTTAAATCAGAGGTTGGAAAATTTCCTAAAAGGTCAGGCAAGTAGTAGGTATTTTGGAATTGGCAGCTCATATGCTCTCTGTCTAAACTACTTAACTTTGCTCTTATAGTGGCAAAGGAGCCATCAACTGTGTTCCAATAAAACTCTTTTTGTAGTTGTGAAAGTCACTTAATAGACTATTTCTTTTTAAGTTGGTGCCTAATATATATAGTATATTATGTGAAATATACTAATCTTTATTATATGGCTCTGTGGTTCTTTGTATACATACATATATATCAAGATACAGGAAAAACTAGAACACTTTGAGCAGCATCCCAGAAGACTCCTTCATGCCCCTTCCCAGCCTCAGTCTCCCTGCGCCCTTCAGAGGTAACCTCTGTTCTTACTTCCACCATCTTGATTAGTTTGCCTGTTTCTTGAACATCATGTAGTCAGACTCTCATGTGTGTGGAATCATTTATTGACTCCTAGATGCCACACTTTGTGTGTGGGGGTGTTTTACTTAACAAAATGTTTTCATCTTTTGGTTAAATGCAAACCTCTATGGAATTTAAACCATGAATGTTAGTTGAAGTATTTTCTTTTTCACAAAAATTAAATGCATCACATGGATTGTTTTCTCACCATGCAGATGAAAGAAAAGTTGTATAGCTTATTAGCTAACCTTCTTAGAAGATTTTACGTTTAAAATGGCAGTGATAACTTCAAGTATTTCATTCATTCTGCCACTACTTCTGTACCTTTAGCCCAGATTTTGGTGACTCTTCTTTATACTGATTTTAGGAAGCTCCTGATTATATATTATTCGTAGAGACTCAAAGAGGTTCACATTTTGAGCTGGCGTTCATAAAGAAAAGAAGGAAGGTAAACAGGAGAAGAGAGATAAGACGCAATTCACATCGGATGGCTATTTCCCTGAGGCCCAGTCTCCAACTGGGCCTCACTTCATTCCTGCCCTCTGTGCCTGCTTTAATGAATAGCACCCACATCTCCCTTGTCCTCTAGCTTCAGACTGGGGACTGGGCCAACTTAGAAAGATTTTGTGGGTTGGGATAAGTGTTTCCCTGGCTTTCTTCCCTGAGGGGGACTCACTGTGGGTTAACTGCACCCCTCTAACAAGGGCACAGATTCTGTCAGGTTTCTCCTGACTTTCAGTACCCACTCTCCTCACTTGCCTCTTCAGAACTCAGGTTGGTCAGAACTTCCCAGTATTGCCTGGAATACTGTACTATCTCTTATTGATCCTAAGTTTTGTCTACTCCTTTGTCAAGTTCTTGGAACTACTACCATCAAATTATCCAAATTGAATATGCCCTTTATTTCCTACTGCTTGATATACAAGAGGGCTTCAAAACGTTTGTGGAAGATTGCCATCATCTTTTTACTGCATTGCTCCATGAACTTTTTGAAGCCCCCTCATATAAAGATTAATTGGTCCATGTACTATTTTGCAGTAATGATTTTGGAGTAAGGAGCTGTGAAAGATTTTGAAGTATAATGTTCATTCCAAAGAATTTTTGTGAGTTTTCACCATTATAAAAAGAAAAATACACCTACAATATTCTTTGGCAAGTTGTTTCAGTTACCTGAAATTTGTAACTTCCCTAGTAAGACTTCATTCAAGAATTTTGTCAATTATTTTGATCCATATTTCAGGTCTTAATATATTTCATCTCTACTAGTGTTTTCCAAACTTGTATGTCTATGGAACAATTTGTGAGTGCATAATATATTCCTGTATTGAACAAAAAAAGGGGGTGGGGGCATAACAGAAGCATTTATTATTGCACTAACTGATGAGACTTGATCCCTATGTTGAATACAGTGTTTTGGTTAGTTGATATAAATGCTCAGTCTGCATCAGCACTTAAAGTATATGTCATACCACTTATGTGTCAGAGAATTTCATGCTATATCCTGGCATTTCTGACCATGATAAATCATTTTTTATAAACCATTTCTTATAGATAAGTTATTGTATAACAACTGTCTTTTCAAGTAGTACTTTTCCAGCATATTAAAACTAATTTCTAGAGAAAAGAATTCCTAGCATTTAATTTCTCTTATATGTCTCACCTTTTAATATCTTGGAATACTAGTGTTTCATGGAAACACATTTTAGGAAATGCTGATTTGTACTGTGTCAGGCTTCTGTGTAGCTAGCAGCTTAGTAGAGAGAAAATAGGAAGTATACAATTTACTTTTGGATATTAAACCTTCTGTTTCTCAACCACATACTTGGGAAAAAAGTCAGATTACCCTGCACTGTGAAATCCTGTTAGTCAAATACATAAAATCATCCCTCTAAATTAGCCACGTGGTATAAATTGTTGCCTAGCTTAGTTTAATAAGTGAGTATTATTTTCATGATTGAAATATCATTTGTAACTGTAGTTTGCTGTTACTCTGTGAAATAATGAACCTTGAACTAGAAATACATTCTCTTGTAGGAAGCAAATCCAAACAAGTTATAGAACGTCTCTCATCATAAATTATACAACAAGTACATTAAGTTAGTCACGGCTATCAGTTTTTATCAATTTCCCAGGAAATTTTTCCAATGCTAAAATTTTTATGCGTATTTGTGATGGGGCTTTTCATTAACAGCAGTGTGGAATTACCTTTATCTGACATCGACCCCAAGTGGCTAGATCCAGATCAGTTATTTAAAAGTCTAGAATGAATTTTTAGATGAATTCACTTTTAATGCTATGCTTCTGCGAGGTGAATTTCTCTAGACAATGTTTGAAGGATTACCCTTTTATGCATGCTAGTTGAAACTGTAAACGTGAACTTGTAGGCATTGTTGTTGTGTAATGCCGTCAAGTCGGTTCCCACCCATAGCGAGCCTGCATAGGTTTTCTGAGGAGCAGCTGGTGAGCTTGAACCACCACCCTTGAAGTTCAAACGACTTTGCAGTCTGGCTCATTAACCCACAGAGCCACACCAGGAGTCCTTTTAAGCATTTAGTATACATTTTTTGAACATCACATTTCAGGTCAAATGAGTAGTCTGGTGTTAGGATTAATTTTTTAACTTAAGCATATCATGTAATTCATTCCTTTATTAGAATATTAACAGTTCATTGGCAGACTTTTAAATGGCTTTGTGGAAAATGTCAGTCAATTTAATCCTTATTCTTCACATTGTTAGGATGTACCACTAAATAGAATTGTGCTTTTATCTTTCTATTAAGACTTTCCCTTATACAGTAGAGTGGTAGCAAATAATTGAGTTAATACAACCTCTTGAACTATAACAAAAAGACTACTTTAAAGCAAAAATGGTCTTCCTGAAGTCCTGCTAACTAATGATAGTTTGCAAAAGAAAAGGCAAATGTAGACAGAATTGTGAATGTAGCTTGGTTTGATTAAAAAAGCAAAAAACTTTGTTTTCTACAATAATAATAAATTGGTGTTTTCTTAGTGAATGCAGCTTCATTGTTTTTAATGGTGTATTGATTTGCCTGGATACAAACAACTCTCATTATCCAAGATACTTATCTTATGTCACATACTGTTTCACACCAAACGATATACATTTTTGTATCTTATATAGAATGTTCTCTAATGGTTTATATGGAGTCCTGGTGTGGTGTTGTCGGTTAATGCCCAGACTGCAAAGCCGTTTGAACTGCAAGGTTGGTGGTTCAAGCTCATCAGCTGCTCCTCGGAAACCCTATATAGGGTCACTATGGGTTGGAACCATCTCGACAGCACTTCACAACAATAGCATAATGGTTTATGTTAGACTTCTAAAGAACATTTTCCTATTGACATACTGATTTTAAAAAACTCTGTAGTTAAATAGTGTGCGAAGAGGAAGTTACTAAGAACCGTTTGGTTTTTACTGATTAGTCTAGGAGATCTCAGGAATTTGAAGCTCCTAGGATATGGCTGATAAAAGGGAAGGTTGAGATTAGGGTAAATATTCCAGAGGCTCCTTCACTTAACTCTAACAAATGGGTCCCTACCCTTCTCCCACTACAACTCCAACAAGTTTACAGTTGGAGAGGGTAAAATGCTATGTAGAAAACAGGAGAACTTAAGTTGAGTAATGAGACCTCCAGTTGGTTTCACTACTGGATTTTTATATTGCCAGCAGACAAACTTTTACCCCTCTGACTCAAGTTTCCATTTAGTTCTTTAGTGCCTTACTGATAAGTATGGATGTTCACCAAAAGATTACCAGACATTTGGAGAAAGTGTCCAACATGAAATACAGAGATCAAAGCAAATATATTTATACACACACACATATGTATACACACACATGTAAGTCCTCTTTGTCCTCTTTGCTTACAGCAAAAAAGGTTGTATTATCTGCATTGTTGTTGTTGTTAAGTGCTGTCGAGTCGGTTCCAACCCATAGCGACCTTGTATAGGGCTTCCAAGGAGCAGCTGGTGAGCTTGAACCACCAACCTTGCAGTTATATTTGGGTACAAATATGGATCTATTTGAATTGGTTGGCCAGGTAGCGATCTTCTAAATTTCTTGACATATTGAATGTGTGCCTTCAGTGACACATCAGTTTGTTGAAAGACTTCAATTTGTATTCCATCAGTTTTTGGAGTCTTTTTTTTTTTTTGCCAGTGCCTTCAGTGCTGCTTGGGCTTCTTACTTCAGTACATTGGTTCTAGATCATATGTTACCACTTGAAATTGTTGAACATTGACTATTTCTTTTTGATATAGTGATTCTTGTGTAATCCTTCCATCTTCTTTTGATGCTTTCTGCATCGTTCAGTATTTCGCCCGTAGAATCTTTCACATCAAGGCTTGAACTTTTTCTTAAGTTCTTTCAGCTTGAGAAATGCTGAGCACATTCTTCCCTTTTAGTTTTCTGACTCCTGGTCTTTGCACATTTCATTATACTTGACTTTTCAAATGGCCTTTTGAAATTTTCTATTTAGCTGTTTTACCTCCTCATTTCTTCTATTTGTTTTAGCATTTCTATGCTAAAGAGTAAGTTTTAAGAATCCCTTGTGAGATCCATTTTGTTCTTTCTTTCCTGCCATTTTAATGACATTTTGCTTTCTTCCTGTTTAGTGTTCTTGAGGTCATCACACAACTCTTCTGGTCTTAGTGTCTAATGCATCAAATCTGTTCTTGAGGTGATCTCTAAATTCAGCTGGGATATATATTCGAGGTTATATTTTGACTCTTGTGAACTTGTTATTATTAACAACAACAGAGGATAGACACATGTTAACATGGGAGACAGAAGAGGCAATATATATAACAAGAGGGAGGTTATAGAGGAAGGGTGAAGGTAATTGGAGACATAAGGAGGAATGCAGTAGTTAAAGTGAATAAAGAAAATACTGTTAACTGTTAGTTCATCGAGGGGATTACAATCATTGAAATGAAGCAAAGTATATGATGTGTTAAATATAAAACTGATGATCTGCTCTTAAACTTTCACTCAATTCACAATAAAAAATTTTTTTTAAAAAGTCTTTGCAATAAATGAGTAAGCCGTTTGTCTTGCAAATTTTTATCATGTGATCTCCAACGTAATTTCCATCACCAAGGCCATATTTTTCAACTACTGATCCTTCTTATTTGTTTCTAACCTTTGCATGCCAGTCACCAATAATTATCAATGCATCCTGATTGCATGTTTCATCCATTTCAGACTGCAGAAGTTGAGAGAATTCTTCAATTTCATCATTACTGGCTGTAGTTGTTAGTGCGTAAGTTTGACTAAAGTGGTGTTAACTGATCTTCCTTGTAGGTATATGGATATTATCCTATCACAGATAGCATTGTATTTCAAGATAGATCTTGAAATGTTCGTTTTGATGATGAATGCAGTGTCAATTCTGGTGTAGTAAACCATATGATTGTCAGATTCAAAGTGGCCAATACCAGTTCATTTCATCTCACTAATGCCCAGGGTATCCATCTTTATGCAATCCATTTCGTTTTTGACAGATCCCAGTTTTCTTAGGTTCATATTTGTGCGTTCTGTTCTCTGATTATTAATGGATGCTTGCAGCTATTTCTGTGTATTCTGAGTTGTGCGCCATCAACAAATGAAGCTTTACTTCATTCACATCATTATGGTCAGCTATACTTTGAGGAAGCAGCTCTTAGTTTTTTTTGTGTGTGTGTGTTTTTTAAGGTTTTTATTGTGGATTGAGTGAAAGTTTACAGGGCATATCATCAGTTTTACATTTCAACAAATCATATACCTTGTTTCATTACATTTATTATAATCCCCTCCATGTACCATCAG
>NW_006408724.1:110862-112550 GCF_000296735.1 Chrysochloris asiatica
ACCTATACATAGACCAAGAGGCAATTTTCTAATAGGACAAGGGAACACTGAATGATTTAAAATCAGAAATGCTTTGTGCCAAGGTTGTATTCATTTACCATACTTACTCAATCTGTGTGCTAAGCAAATAATCCTGGAAGCTGAATTATAGGAAGAAGAACATGTCATCAGAATTAGAGGAAGACTTACTTTAACAACCTGCAATATGCAGATGATACAACCTTGCTTGCTAAAAGCGAAGAGGACTTTAAAAACTTACTGATGAAGATTAGTGATCATGGCCTTCAATATGAGTTTCACAACAATGTGGAGAAAAGAAAAATCCTCCCAACTGGACCAATAAATAATATCATGATAAATGGAGAAAAGATTGAAGCTGTCAAAGACTTGTTTTTTCTTGGATCCACTATCAACACTCATAGAAGCAGCAGTCAGGAAATCAACCAATGTATCGCACTAGGCAAATCTGTTGCACAAAACCTCTTTAAAGTGTTCCAGAGCAAAGATGTCAGTGTGAGGACTTAGGTGCACCTGACCCAAGCCTTAGTATTTTAAGTAGCCTTACATGCATGTGAAAGTTGGATAATGAGTAAGGAAGACTGTAGAAGAATTGATGCATTTGAGTTATGGTGCTGGAGGAGAAAATTAAATGTACTGTGGACTGCCAGAGGAGCGTAGTGGTTATGAATTGGGCTGCTAATTGCAAGGTCAGCAGTTCAAAACTACCAGCTATTCCGCTGGAGAAAGATGAGGCGTTCTACTCCTGTAAAGATTTATAGCCTCGAAAACCCTGTACAGGGTCAGTATGGGTTGGAACCAACTCCACAGTACACCGCCATCACTATGGACTGCCAGAAAGACAAACAAATCAGTGTTGGAAAAAGTACAGCCACAATGCTCCTTAGAAGCTAGGATGAAACTTCTACTCTCATATTTCGACCATATTATCAGGAAGGACCAGTACCTGGAGAAAAACATCATGCTTTGTAAAGTAAAGGGTCAGTGAAAAAGAAGAAGACTCTTAAAGAGATGAATTGGCACAGTGGCAACAGCAATGGACTCCAGTGTAACAACAATTGTGAGGATGGCACAGGATCGGGCTGTGTTTCATACTATTGTGCATAGGGTCACTATGGACTGGAACTGGAACCAACTTGATGGCACTTAACAATGTCCAACTCAAAATTCTATTCCCATCCAAGCTATCGATCAAGTGTGAATATTGGCTAAAAACATATTCAGATAAGTAAGACTGAAAGGTGTGTTTCTAGCCTATATTCACACTTGATGAAGTCTTCGGGGAGGAGCACTGAGGTTCTGTTAATGGTAGTGAAATCATTTCTAATAGAATAGTGGTAATGGCTGCACAACATGAATGTCAGCAGTCACTGCATTGTACATGTAAAAACTGACTTGGCAAATGTTTTGATAATTTAGCACAATTTTAAAAAATGCCGATATAAGTACTATATATAACCTCTATGTACTTGTATTTTTTAATTATAAAAATTGGAAAAAAATACAAGTAATATATACATATAATCTTAACAAGGCAAGGTTTTTTTGTATTTTTTTCTGTTATACATTCAGAGTCTAGAACAGTTCTTGGCACATCATAGGATCTGAATAAAGATTTGCTACATAAACATACTATTTTTATTAAGATAACATTAAAAAAAAAAAAAAAA
>NW_006408724.1:113760-114916 GCF_000296735.1 Chrysochloris asiatica
TTCCATGGCCTCTTCTGAATCCAGCTTGAACCTCTGGAAGTTCTTTGTCAATGCATGCTTGCAGCCATTTCTGTATTCCCTTTAGTAAAACTTTATTTGCATGGGATTTCAAAGATATTGTCCGATTATTTCTGCATTCCATTGGGTCATCTCTCTTTGGAATGGTTACAAATACGGATTTCTTCCAATCAATTGGCCAGATAGTTGTCTTCCAAATTTCTTGACAGAGATGAGTGAGTGCCTCATCATTTTCTTGAAAGATTTCAATTTTTATTCTGTCAATTCCTGGTGCCTTGTTCTTTGCCAATTCCTTCAATGCACCTTGGATTTCTTCCTTCAGTACCATTGGATCTTGATCATATGTTACCTCTTGAAATGGCTGAACATTAGCCATTTCCTTTTGATACAGTGAATCTGTGTATTCTTTTGATCTTCTTTTGATGTTTTCTGTATCATTCAATAATTTGCCCAGAGGATCTTTCAGTAACGAAAGTCGAGGCTTGACTATTTTCTTCAGTTTCCCCAGCTTGAGAAATGATGAGCATGTTCTTCCTTTTTGGTTTTCTGACTCCAGATCTTTGCACATTTTGTTGTAATACATGGCTTTATCATCTCAAGCTGCTCTTTGAAATTTTCTGTTCAGTTCTTGTACCTCCTCATTTCTTCCATTTGCTTTAGCATCTCTATGCTGGAGAGCAAGTTTCAATGTCTCGTCTGGCATCCATATTGACCTTTTCCTTCTTTCGTGTCATCTTAATGACTTTTTTGCTTTCTTCAAGTATGATATTTCTTGATGTCTTCCTACAATTCTTCTGGTCTTTTCAGTCTTTAGTGTTTAATGTATCAAATCTGTTCTTCAAATGATCTCTAAATTCACATGGGATATGTTCAAAGACGTATTTTGGCTCTCGTGAACTTGTTTTCATTTTCTTCAGCTTCAGTTTGAATTTGAATATTAGCAATTGGTGGTCTGTTCCACAATCTGCACTTGGCCTTGTTTAGGCTGATGATACGGAGCTTTTCCACCATCTCTTTCCACAGATGTAGTCAATTTGATTTCTGTGCATTCCATCTGGTGAGGTCCGTGTTTAATCATCTCTTATGCTGTCTAAAGAAAGTATTTGAAATGAACAAATCATTGGTTTTGCAGAATTCT
>NW_006408724.1:115541-131441 GCF_000296735.1 Chrysochloris asiatica
CATGGCTTGGGTCAGCCTCACCTTAGTCTTCAAGCTGACATCTTTGCTCTTCAGTACTTTAAAAAGGTCTTCCCATTAGGCACATGGATGTTATCCTATCACAGACAGCGTTGTGCCTCGTGACTGATCTGGGTATGTTCTTTTTGATGATGAATGCAACACCATTCCTTTTCAATTTGTCATTCCTGACATAGTAAACCATGTGGTTCGTTGTCAGATTCAAAATGGCCAATACCAGTCCATTTCAGCTCACTAATGCCTAAGATATCAGTGTTTATGTATTGCCTTTCATATTTGAGAGCTTCCACATTTCCCAGATTCATACTTCGTACATTTAAAAAATTGCAACCTGTTTTTTAAAATGCTTTCTGTAAACGAAGATATGTAACTCATTATCTTACTGGCTTAAGCAGCTACAACTAGTTTGAAACTGAAATCCTGAGGGTTCTCATCAAAAAGATTTGTTTCACTTGGAAAGTAGCCATATGCTCTTCTTAGATTGTTGGTTTTGTTAGTTGCTGTCGGTCGGTCCGAACCATAGCAACTGTGTATAGGGTTTCCTAGGAGTGGCTGGTGAGCTTGAACCACCAACCTTGTGGTTCAGACTGACTTTGCAGTCCAGTGCATTAACTCACAGTGCCACACCAGGAATTCCTCCTTATATTATGCTCATGTAAGAATTTGTTCTGTTTGCTATCCATCTTTATTGCAAAAATATATTGTAATGTCCTGTGCTAACTATTTATGACTTGAATTGTTGAGTTTTACAAGCTTTTGGAAACAATATGTCTTTCAGGATACTAGGCATCACAATTGTCTTCTTTAAAGAGCAAGCACCGAAGATTCTTGTTTATACAATGTAAGGAAGATACCTTCAGCAGCTGTAACATGAGTTTGCTGTCTCTTTGCTCATCCTAATTCTTGCCATGTTTTGCTTCTACTTACATTTCTTCAGGGGTGTTCTAAGCTTGCCTCTCTTCTCACCTATTCCTTCTGGAAACTTCAGATACCAAATTAGTGATATCACATCTATTTCCAAGGCTACCAAATCACAATTCTGTATACACACGAGTATGATTTCACAGCTGGAGAAGCTGTGAGAAGAGAATGCTATTTATCTTAAAGCAAATACCTGATTAGCACAGGGAGCAAGAAAAGGAGCAGCCAGGCAATTGCCCTGTTGATTCTTTGCACTGCCTGCCATGGGGAAAGCTTCTCTTCTGGGAAATCAGATGAAAGAAGACCCCCTTTTCTTACCAAGTAATACAATATGGACAATCTCTGGATCCACAAAGGACTTGAAGTACAATATTTGGAAAACGTTGCTCTCTGATAGTGAATCTGTTCCTTTATCACTAAATTCATAAAAATTGTTCAAATTTGTGTGATCTGCTTGCTGTGGGCCCAAACATTTTGTAGAGATTTTTATTTGTTTGATTTTGTTTTTGTTGATTGTACTATGCTTAAGAGTTGCTTGAATAGGATAAGCAGTGGACTGCTAACCACAAGGTTGGCTGTTCAACCCCTCCAGCGAATTCTCGGAAACCTTATACAGGGTCACTGCGAGTCGGAACCAACTCAACGGCCCTTAACAACAACAATACTGAGTAAGAGTTCTAACGGCTTGATGATAATTTAGGTACCTGTTACATCAGTTTGAGACAATTTTTTTGTGCTTCCTCCTGACTGCCAGATGACACAAAAAAGAACGAAAGTTCTCTTGTATTGGGGGTTGTGTCAGTATAGCCACATACTCTGCTTTCCCTACTAGGGTACAAAGGTCTTTTTTGGGTACAGAGTAGATGATGTTTCATTATATCATTTTAAGTAAAGAAAGTGAGTTTTTGTGGCATGTTAGTTAAGTGTTAGTGTGTTATACTTTCCTATTCAATTTCTAATATTATCATAGGCCTGGACACAAACTTTGGCCTGTGATAGGATTTTGTTGTTGTTCTTGTTGTTATAGTACAAGATGAATGATTTTAATTTTTGTGAACCCAAGGTGAGAAAGTAAAGCTTAAAATAATTTGTGCCAGAAATTGTTTGAGGGTCCATTGAAATTATGTACTCCTGTTTTTGGTGCTTTAAAAATATCTAATCAGTATTGCTATTGTTGTTGTTGTTAAGTGCCGTTGAGTCGGTTCCGACCCATAGCGACCCTGTGCAGGGTTTCTGAGGCTATAAATCTTCGCGGGAGCAGAAAGCCTTATCTTTCTCCCTCGGAGCAGCTGGTAGTTTCGAACTTCTGACCTTACGGTTTGCAGCCCGATTCATAACCACTACGCTACCAGAGCTCCTTGTAGATAAATTTATATATATGTTAAGCGCATTTGAGTCGATTTCGACTCATTGCAACCTTGCATAGGGTTTCCAAGAAGTGGCTGGTGAGTTTGAACCACCAACCTTGTGATTTTAACCAACCTTGCAGTACAGTGCTTTAACCCACAGCGCCACACCAGAATTCCATATATGTGTGTGTGTACATACACATACATAGTTCTTTCACCCATCTGTCTGTCATACTATGGTGGCTAGCATGTTACTATGATGTTGGAAGCCTTTTAGGTTATTTTGGATACCAGTAGGGTCACCCATGGTGGACAGCTTTCAATGGAGCTTCCAGACTAAGACACACTTAGTGATTTACTTCCAAAAATTAGTCCATGAAAGCCTATGGGTGACAAGAAAATATCTCTGAATATAGTACCGGAAGATGAGCCCCTTAGATTGGAAGGCACTCACAATGCGTTGTGGTCACAGCAGACTCCAGCAATCATGAAGATAGTGCAACATGGAGCTGACCCAACAACAATGTAGATTTGAATAAGACATTTGTCAAAGTCTTTCCTGGTCAACAAGATAATTTGTAGGCTGGTAGAGAAAACCATCAAGAGGATTGATTCATTGCTGATTGGAAAGCTATTCCCAAAATTGTTATAGAGGAAAATCTATGGTAGCATGTGCAGGTCTTGACTGTTGCCCCTGCTTGTTTGTCAGTAATAGTAGCGATTTGGCTGATGACAGCTCACAATACTCAGAAAAACACTTACTTATGATTACTTTTATTATAGAAAAGAAACATTTGTTATCCGCATGCTAATAGTCATGTTTGATTGGATCATTGACCACATGGTTGAACCCAATCTTCAGGCCCCTTCGCTAGATGTTGATCTGATATCACATGGTGGACTTTCTGATGTGCCTATCCCTACCGAGAGTCATCTCATTAGCATAAATTGTCAGGTGTGATTTGGTGTGCACCATGAATAACAAGACACTGGGAAATTCCAACAGTTTAAAGGTGTGCCTCTCTAAGAACTTGGGATAGAGACTACATATTTTTAGGTAAAATAATTTTCACTCCATTAGGTTTACAGATTGTTTTGCACTTTTTTGTTTGCTTTCTTGCTTACTTTTTTTTTTTTTTAATTGGAAAACAAATATACAACTTGGAATGGAATTGGGGCAAATTGTGCCGTAAGCAGATTTTCTTTAAGTGGCTAAACAAAGTTTAAAAAGCAAGTAACAATAAAAGAAAATGTTTCTGGTATAAGACCAACAGTACAAAAACATAGTGTACGAATACCTGGAAAATGCATCCATTTTGCAATAGTGCAACTTTAAGTACATATTGTTGACTGCCCAAAGTTCACATAGAGTTACAACTCCACACTTCAACAACCACATGCTGACAGTTCCTAAAGAAAACTACTTTAAAAAAGGCATAACCCAGATGCTCCCTCATTTGACAACTCTATCTAAGTTTAGATGTGCAGAAAGGCTTAGATATGTCCCGAGAAAGCCACATACAACATGTTATTTGATCAGTTTTCTAAAATAAGGTTTCAGGACAAAGACAGTAAGATAAGGGAAGAAAACATGGAGGAATGAAGTCCTAATTACTATACATGCATATGCTCTTGACAGTAAGGGGAAACCATTTACAAATAAGTTACAAACAAAGAAAAGGCAAATAAACACTTTTGTGCAAGAAATTTAACACATTCTGTACAATGTCTTCACTTTGCTGTCATCATTTGTACAAACTCTTCATAATTTACCTGACCATCACCATCAGTATCTGCTTCCCTGGTCATTTCATCAACCCCTTTATCTGTTAACTTCTCTCCAAGGTTTGTCATCACATGACTAAGTTCTGCTGCATTAATATAGCCATTGCCATCCTATCAAACACCTGAATGCTTCTCTGATTTCTTCTTCACTGTGTCTTTCATTTTCTTGCCATCATTGTCAGAAATTCTGGGAAGTCAGTTGTGCCATTACCATCAGCATCTACTTCATTAATCATGTCCTGTAATTCTGCTTCTGTGGAATTCTGCCCAGGAGACCTCATTACAGTTCCCAATTCCTTTGTTGTTGTAGTTCCATCACTATCCTTGTCAAATAGTAAGAAAGCATCTTGGAATTCTGCATTCAGCTCTTCAGTCAAGTTGGTCAGCCACGCTACAAGCACTGCTGGTCTCTGAGACGCAATCACACAACCACTCCGTTTGCTAGCTCCACTTGAACTGATCTTTGGTTTGCTTTTTGCACTTGATATTATGAACAATGCTGCTATTAACAAACTTTTACATGAGGATTCCTGTTTTTTCACATCTGAGTGGAATTGTTGGGCATTGCTCCATTTTAATGGGAACATTGACAAACAAATGAATCCAGTAGAGGGCAATTAAGAATCGTTCACTGCATTATAATCAAACTTTATTTTCCTTATTTATTGTCTTAGGGATTGAAGAGGCTCATGACCATTTGCCAGAAGCACTTTCCCACTGATCCATCAAAATGTGTGGAGTACAATGCCCTGTGAGGTTTGTTTAAGTTGCACTTAAAGGGACCATGGTGTGGACTTTGCAATTAGCAACAGCAAAAGGGAAGAAGGAAAATGCTGTTTCCCGATTTCCACCTGA
This sequence comes from Chrysochloris asiatica, assembly GCF_000296735.1. Lineage (NCBI taxonomy): Eukaryota > Metazoa > Chordata > Mammalia > Afrosoricida > Chrysochloridae > Chrysochloris > Chrysochloris asiatica. The sequence goes on from NW_006408724.1 coordinate 120,470, forward strand.
TGCGGCCCTTGATTGGTTTTACGAACTGTGCTGACACTCACGTCTGACTGCAAACTTATATTTGTGTCTACCTTCCAGTTTTGGTAGCTGAAAAATTAAGTCCCAAAGACTGTTGTCTACACATTTGAATTGCATAAATAAAACACAGAGGGGCGGTTCATAAGTGACTTTTTCCTACTAGACCTAAAAGGGTGGTTAGATGATTAGAAAGAAACATTTGATGATGGATTTCATTATTTCAATAAAATATGATAATTTTCACATTGCATTTAAGTTGTATTTACAGAAAATAGTTTTATAGTTTCAGTAGAGATAGAATTATATAATAAAACTATAATCGAAAATCTTACTGAACTTTTGCTTTTGAAGTAGAAATTGAAATGTAAATGTTATTATTCTTAACTGAAGCATTATTTTTCTTATGTTTTAAGGCTTGATTTTGTTTTCCAAAGAATTTGAATTTTAATATTTGTCAAATTAACAGGAAGCAGAAGTGTGGAAAACAAAGATGGCATATTGTATAAGGGGACATCCAAAAGTTCATGAAAAAATTCCATTTATTTTAATCCAATTTTTCCATAAACTTTTTGAAGTTTCCTTGTAAGTTTACAAGTAGTCCCACTGCATCAAGGTTCAAGGGGGTGAAATGGATTGAGAGAATCATGATGATGCTGGTTCCTCTCCTAATCGTTTCATTCTCTCATTCTCCTGCGACGTGTGGCTGTCTGCTGTTTCCAGGTACAGTCCGCCAAACAGGAGAGCAAGGTGCCAGCCCTGATGTCATTGCCTAAGACATCGTACCTGGTTCTGATTTTCCACAGTGAGAACTTGCTCTAGATCTTACAGTGTCATACCCAGATGATTGTTATTGTAGCAGTGACGAGGACTCAGTTAATAGAATAACATTGCCAAATAGGTTGTTACCCAACCAGGTGGAGCTGTGTTACATAGCAGTAAGGGTGTGGGCCCTGAAGTGAGAACTACCTCGCTTCATATTGTACCTCTTCACCTGTTAACTGTATGGTCTTCAGCAAGTAACTCAATCTTCCTAAGCCTCAGGTTCTTTGTCTGGTAAACGGCAGTTAATACTAATAGTACACACTTCACACAACTCTTTGTGTTTAAGTAAAATAAAATGGCTGGCATCCACTGCTGTCAAGTCAATACTAACTGATAATAACCCACTAGGAAGGGTAGAACTGCTCCTTACGGTTTCCAAGACCGTAAATCTTCACTGGAACAGACAGCCTCAGTTTTCTCCTATGGAGTGACTGATGGTTTGCAGCCCAATACTTAACCCATGGTGCTGCCAGGACTCTTGATCACTGCCTGGCAAATAGTAAGTATTATAAGGAGCGTAGTGGTTACGAATAGGGCTGCGAACCTTAAGGTCAGCAGTTCAAAACTACCAGCTGCTCCGCGGGAGAAAGATGAGGCTTTCTGCTCCCGTGAAGATTTACAGCCTCGGAAACCCCGTACAGGGTCACTATGGGTTGGAACCAACTCGACGGCACTTAACAACAACATTGTTAAGCACCATCAAGTTGGTTCTGACTCACAGCAACCCCATGCAGGGTTTTCAAGGAGTGGCTGGTGAGTTTGAACTGCCGACCTTGCAGTTCAAACCGACCTAATGGTCAAATGGTTATCCTGCAGTGCCATTACCAGGACTCCTAAATAAAAGTTCTCAGTAAATGTTCATTGTTGTTGTTAGATGGTAGCCACAGTGCCTCTCAGGAAGCCTGTGTTTACTCTCATAATGATAACAGTAATATTGGTAACATTTATTAAACGTTTGCTATGCCCCGGCTTTATGGCTACTGCTTCTAGTCAGTTTTGAGTTTAGAAGGGCGGTGGATATGGTGGGTAGAGGTTCATAATCTTTTACCCTGGCCCTCCTTGGGAAGGCCTGTGGCCCTGTGTGTCTGGTTATTTCTGCTGGTTACTAGCATAGTGGTGCCTGAGGTACCTTTCCCACCCTCCCCTATCCTTAGGATTAAATTAACTACAAGGTCCAGAAGCTGAATAGCACAAATGAGCCACGTGAATGTTGTCCTTAGGGTTGCTGTGAGTTGGCACCTAACAACGGCCTTGTGGCAGAAGATTTAAAAAAAAATATTATTTAAATAAGTAGCTAGCCCTTAGCCAGTGTGGCACTGTAGGATCAGCACTGGGCTTCGAACCACAAGGTCTGCAGTTCAAACCCACCAGCTGCTCCTTGAAACAGTATGCGTGATCCCTATGAGTCAGAACTGGCTCAACAGCACTTAATAAAGTACTTTTTTGGACTCAAGATCAGGCCACAACATGGTAGTTAGTCTCACATTATCTTCTCTTTGGTTGTTGACCTTCCACATAAAGAAGGAGCTGTGTCATGTGACACCAGTATCTTCTAAAAGGTATTGAGCATGGATCGATACTTTGAGGGGAAAAAAATGTAACACTCCGCAGTGCTGTGAATGCTAACCGTTTGGGATTTGGGTCTAGGGAAGTACAAAGATGTGGTTCCCTTCAGAGAAGACTTTAATTTGAAATTAAACGTTTTCAGATGACTTCAGATAATCTGAACCTGTATAGAAAAATGACCTCCCGTATTCCCCAGATCCTGAAAATTTTAGCCCAGCAGTTATATATTTCTGTTTTTAGCTATTTCTAAAACAGAAAAGACTTTTCTTTAAATCAGTCACAATCCTGAAATAACTCTTTTCCTCCCTTTGCTCCCCTAACTCCTGTCCAAGAAAGCTGTGTCTTTCTGGACTCAGATTTACTAAAACCTTGCATCTCTCTCAAAAGTAAATACTCTATTTCCTAGGAGTGTTCTTGCCAACTGCAAAGTCTGAACAGTATTTTTCAGCCTTGTAGCACAGAGCCTGCGGCAATCTGGAAGTCATGGTTGTGATTTCAATCTTTGGGGGAAATTAGAAAATAAGGCTGAGGCCAAAGGTAATTAACCCCAAGGGAGAAAGCCAGGACAGTCCGGATCCTGTAGGCAGGAGGGGGAGGTCCTGAGAGACCAGACTAGGAAGGCAGCTGTCACTAATAGCAGAACTTAGTGATTTGCTGTGGACTGTGAACTCTTAGTGAGAATTTGGAGGAGTAGGAAATATGATTGATAACAAGGCAGCTTTATTTTAAGCACTTCCCTCTGGTGATATCCTGGCTGACTCTAGCACGTTAGATTGTCTTGGAGCTTGATCTCAGTAAATAATCCAGAAATACAACTGCCCTTTTATTTGAAAGAATGTGATAATTTATTGTGAAAATAAACAACTTGAGGGAGACTCAAAAAGCGTGTCTGAGAGTCTTTGTGTGGATTGGAATTGGGGTATACATATCACGGGCACCATTCCAGCCACACACTATCCCTTTTAGTATTTGATAACAGCTTCTTAACATAGAAGGGTGGTAGAATCGAGGGAAGCAGTTTGAGTGAAAGGGGAGAGCTAACTTGGGCTCTTTCTTCGAATATCTTGAAGAGCATAATATAATACATTTCACCTCCTCCATCCTACCTCTTTCCCCCATCCCCACCCCCCATGTACTCCCATGAAGCCCCTGGAAGAATAACTGTAGCCCATAGAAATTTATGGTATGGTGTCACATTGGGAGTCTTGAACTGAAAAGTACTTTCTCACGGCATATTTATGTAAGAGTTTCCAGCTGTCCTGAGTGAGAGCCAGCTCTAGTCCCCAGAGGGTCACTATGGGAGCACTGTTTTTCATCACAGACTCTGCAGTTAATGTTTGTTGAATTACAACCTCAAACTAGTACTTTAATGGTTAATAGTAACCTTAAAACCTTTGAAATGGAAAAATAAGTTTTGGTGAGGGGGGATTGGTAGGGTTTAGGAATGCAGCGAGGCCAGCAGCAGCAGCTGGAATGAGCCAACTCCATTCAAAACTTTTTTTATTCACTCATTTAGGGGGGGGGGAAAGTTTACTAAAACAGTTCATTATTGAAACGCTGGTTATTTAGTTTTCCTCCTTATACACTGGGATCTGTTGTTGGACTTGCTTAGACTAATCTTGCTGCCTGTCATTGTTGCTCTATTGGACTGGGTCACTTTCTTTTGTTTAGTCTCTTTTCTGTCCTTAAACACCAGTTTTGAAATAATTGTCAGCCTTCTCAACTTTTTCTTTTTTCTCACAGTTTTCAAGTTTCGTGCATATGTATAACCCTAGGGAGCAGCAGAGACGTTTCGATTTTAGATACTGCTAGTAATTACAGATTCACTCACCAGGCTTCCCTCCTTTGAGGTCCAACACGAGTTGCAGTCTGTTCTTGCCTTTCTGAACTGACACTTTTACAACTTGCTACAACCAACTTACCTCTGTTCTCAAAGTGCCCTTTCTTTAAATCTTAGCAAAGAAGCAAAACCCACTGCTGTAGAGTCAGTTCCAACTCATGGAGACCCCATATAGGATTTCCCAGACTGACTGGTGGATTTGAACTGCTGACCTTTCTGTTAGCATCCCAGTACTTATCCTACAGCGCCACACCAGGACTCTGTTGGAGTTGTTGTTATGTTCTGTTGAGTCTATTCTGACTCATAGCAACCGTATATAGAGTTTCCTAGGAGTGGCTGGTGGGTTTGAATTGCTAACCCTGTGATTACCAGCCCAGGACCATAAAATTAAGTGTATATAACCCTAACATGGGAATTGATCAGGTCTTAAAATGAACCCTCCCAGTGGTAGAAAGGAAGACCTCCTGAGCACAAAAAAGAGCAAGAACGGAACACATCCTTTGGACCAAGGATCATTGCGCTAAAAACCTCCTAGATCAAGGAGAGAGAGATAGAGCTGTAGAACTGGAGTAAGAAGTTGTCGTTGTTATGTGCTGTGGAGTTGGTTCCGACTCATAGCGAGCCTGTACAGGGTTTCCGAGGCTGTAAATCTTTATAGGAGCAGAACGCCTCATCTTTCTCCCGCGAAGCAGCTGGTAGTTTTGAACTGCTGACCTTGCGGTTCGCAGCCCGATTCGTAACCATTACGCTACCAGAGCTCCTGGAGTAAGAAGTAGCAGCAGATAAATGGTAGCGACAGAGGCAGCAAAATCAGGAGATTGGCAGGGCCAGTGTGGTGAACGTCCTAGGGTATCGAGTGAAAGTGCTGAGCATCTTTGGACAGGAGTCTTTCTGCCTCTGAGCATTTGTTGGAGTTGCTAAAGAGCTTTGTACTACTTGCCTGAGCAGGGCAGAGGTCAGACTGGACCAAGAGGCCCAAGAACCAGAAAGAGACCTGCCTGTAGGCATGGTGGAGAAGAAGGTGTTCTGACTGAAGAACTAGATCCTAAGTTGCTTGTAATTCTGGACTGTAACTTGTTACTTCCCGAATAAACCCCATAATTGTGATTATTATCTGTGTGGCCATTGCAATAAATTATTGAGCCCAGTAGAGAAATAGAGTGTGTGGGAAGGACACTTGGTGTCAGAATTTGTTAAAAGTTTGGAGGGTGGCGGCATATCTGACATCTGACTCATAGGAATCGACCTTGATCTTGATTCACCTTCCCCCTTGTTAAGTTAGAGGAGGCCAGAGCTGCCACCAGGCCATTTTAACACGCTTTGTGTGACTTGCGTTTGTGATATTGTTATTGTTTCTTGTTAAGTACCATGGAGTCAGTTCTGACTCACAGTGACCCTGTACAGGGTTTCCGAGGCTGTAAATCTTTATGGGAGCAGAAAGCTTCATCTTTCTCCCACAGAACAGCTGGTAGTTTCGAACCACTGACCTTGCGGTTTGCAGCCCGATTCATAACCACTACGCTACCAGAGCTCCTTAGTGATAGGGTGTCTTTTTTTAGAGAAGGGAAATAAGTTTAAGATTAGCTCAGATATTGACATAAGCTGTAGTCTGATTTTATAAAAATAAAATCCTGTGTCAATCTTAAAAACCTAGTTTGTTCTCTTATTTAATGATTTCATTCTAGTGGCATGCGTAAGCATACAGGATCTGAGAGAAGAGAAAATCATAAAGTTTTACGCTTTTTGTTAAACCTCAGTTTTATTAGCTTATTATTTCACATAAGACTTGGCTATTTTTATTCTTTTGATGTGCAAGTTTATATGCTATATAAGGTTAAGTCAGAAAGTATTGTTACAAAATCATAGAAATATTTATTAAGCAAAAACATCAAAATCTTCCCATGTAAACTATCATATATTTCACAATAAAACACTTAATAAAAACAAAACAGCATTAAGAGATATGAAAACAGGTACAAAAGTTCCATCATCAGTCCAAAAAAAAAGAATTTCAGAAGATTCAGAAAGAAAACAATACTTGAAAGTATATCAGAAGAAAATATTTTTGAGCTGAAGAAAGACTTTTCTTAATATTCAAACAGTTTTTAAGCCAACAAAGGAAACAAAAGAGAATTTCTAAATGTTTCCTAGTGAAATTTCAGAATGGCAAAGATAGGATTGGATGATATTCATTGTTCTTTTTTTCTCTTTTATATCCATGAGCTATGGTGTTGTTGTTATGTGCCGTGGAGTCGGTTCTGACTCATAGCGACCGTGTACAGGGTTTCCAAGGCTGTAAGTCTTTACGGGAGCAGAAAGCCTCATCTTTCTCCCGTGGAACAGCTGGTAGTTTCGAACTGCTGATCTTGCGGTTTGCAGCCCAATTCATAACAACTAATCCATGAGCTATAGAACCTATTTATTTCCTTCAAGTACTATAACTCAAACTTTGAAAAAAAAAGTATTGTATTTAATGCATTTCCTTCTGCTATTTAAATTAATTAACATTTAGTATGTACCTGAACCAAAACAAATACTTCAGCAGATTTTAATTTCTAATTTGCATCAATCCCACCATTTTCTTTGGGAAAAAAAAAGGAATTTTAGTTCTAAATTTTATTTTGTTAGTGCATATTCTCAGGAATTAATTTCAAAAAATTTCATGGGTGATGAACTCTCTGAATCCTTTTATAGCTAAGCATGTCTCCCTTGTCTTGTATTCTTAAATGACAATTTTATTTAATATAAAAATAAATTTATGTTCTAAATTATATTCTCTCAAGAGTTCTAGTGTGGCTCTGTAGGATAAATACTGGAGTGCTAAACTCAAGGTCATTGGTTCAAATCCACCACCCACTCCATGGAAACCCTATACAGGGTCACTGAGTTGGAACCAACTTGTTGGCATTTAATAACAACAGTAACAGTATTCTGAAGAATACATCTATATTCTTCAGATGAGACATCTAATGCCAGTCTGAGTGTTCATCTTTACAGTAAACCAGAATTACATTATCTGGGTAGATACTATAAGGCTAAAACAAAAATCAAAAACCAAACAGACAATAAGAACTATTCAAACACTGCTCTTATTAATAATTTGTAATTACAAAGGGGCACATTCACTAAGACAATGAAAATTGTGTACTAAAGGCAATGATAAAATTTAAAAGACAAAACAAACAAACAAACAAAAAGCCCTGATAAGTGGAAAAAAACATGAGATATGCATGGGAGATTCAATATTTTAAAAATCAATTCTTAAGTTAACCTATTGTTTCCTGGGTTTTAGTGCTTATGAGCAAATCTGTTGTAAATATTTGTGAAAAAAAAAAAAAAAATCAAAATTTTAAGCGATTGTTTCTCAACACATCCTCTATTTAGGTCTATAGTATTTAGGTCTGAAGCCTTTCCCCCAAGCAATTCAATGCTCTTCGATTTACACTAAGTCAAAATGGAAGTGTGAGCATCTTCAAACGGTACAAATAGTATTCCTTTGAAATTTGGGAAGAAAAGTCTGAAGGGGTAAGATCAGGGCTGTAGGGTGAATAGGGTAACATTGCCAACAAAACTCTTGCTGCCTTTGAAGAAAGAGGAGGTACTCTATCCTATGGAATACAATTCCTCAGTACAACTTCCCTGGCCTGTTTCTCATAAATGTTCTTTTCAATTTTCTTAAAACTTCATAATAAGTTCCTGTAATCATCCTGTGTCCTTTGAGAAAATCTATCAAGATTACTTTGTTGTTGTCGAGTTGGTTCCGATTCAGCTACCCTGAGTGGTTTCTGAGGAGCAGCTGGTGAGTTTGGGAATCCAAAAAAAAAAAAAAAAAAAAACTCAACAGTTACCAGAACCACCTGAGCTAAACCCCCTGCCACTATTTCAATTGGACCTTTTCTTTTTTAAGAGCCATGTTTGACAAGTTTGGTTTGGAATAAATCTATGTATGTACTAGCTGGAACCCTAGTAGCAATAATTTCTTAATTTACCCTTATATGTGGGGATTAGACACAGCTAGTTAAATACTCTGTTTTCATTCTCTTCTTTGTTACAGAACCCTAATTTGTTCAGAGATACATTGTGAATAATTAAAACTACTTGCTGTCCCAATAGTTTTCATTGGGATTGGTCATTTACTTGGTTCTGCCAATGGAATAGCTGTTTACTTGGGACTTCCAGGAAAACTATTACCTTTAAAATAGAAAGATTTCACTTAGATGCTTGGCAGCTTAATTGCAGTCTGTTTTTGTTTTTTTAAGTGTTGAAAAGATATAGCTCAGTTGGGGCTTGCTGGCAGATAGGGTAGAAGTGCCATGAGGATCTCCGGCAGTGATAACACAGGATACCGGATGAAGCAGGTTCAGGGGACAGTTCCAGAAATCTAAAACACACTTATAGGAATATTTAGAAAGTTTGAAGGCTTATAGCCTGTGGAATTTGTAGCGGAAGCAAGAAATCTCAGGCTTTGAAATATCCGGGCTCAGAGGTCCCGGAACCAGAACCGCCATTTTGGGTGAGACCGAGAGGGGAAATATCAGAGCCGCCAACCACGGACTCCTGACAGAACCTCAGAGATAAAGGTATGGACATTTTTTTTCTTTTTTGTATCTGTTGGTGTCTTGCTGTCTGTGCATCTCCATTCTGGTGACTAGAAGGGGTACCTGAGCAAGTGCACACCTCCCCGAACAAGGAACCATTTCCACTTAAAACCAAATGGCAAGGAGGAACTGAGAACTCTAGATTAATGGGAAGAGAGGGACTAAGAGCTGGTGGCCAGGAGGCAGACTTTCAGAATGTGCTCTTTGGAGGTGTAAATTATTATATATGCCTGAGTGGTTTGTTTGTTTTTTAAAGCTAAAGTGAATAGAGAGAAATACTGTTAACTGATGGTACATGGAGGGGATTATAATCATTGAAATGAAACAAGGTGTATGATTTGTTGAATGTAAAACTGATGGTCTGCCCTGTAAACTTTCACTCAATCCACAATATAAACCTTAAAAAAAAAAAAAAAAAAAAAGAATTCAAGGTTGCAAAAAACCTTATATAAGCAACTTTTTAGTTTAAAAATGGAATTAAACTTAAAAGCTTAGATCATTTTAACCTCAAAAATAGCACGGCCCAGAAGCACCCACCGCTTAATCTTTAATGTATAAATTATAGACGAGGTTACTAGCGCATCTGTGTGGTCAAACCATTGTTCTTGAAATGTAAACCAGTCATTGCCTCTGGATAGGACCACTTTTTTGTTGACTATCCATTTTCCATGTTATCATTCATACATTGGACCCATTCCCATGTTTCTGTTACTTGGTGCATTCAAGGTTGTTGTGGATTGCTACTGCTGAAGACCCATCTAGACGTCCCCCATAGATAGTAGATTGAACATGATAATTTATAGAAATGTCATCACGGTAGAAACCATCACATATGTTTCCATTCTCTAATGACTGAATGTTTAGATTTTCATGTTCTGCTATGATGAGCCACCCAATGTTGTTCTTGAACGATTCCCAAGTACTGCTTCTAGATGGTTTTTCATTAAAAAGTATAAATACTCTTCTATATCAATAAATACAATCAGTAAGTTAAAAGCAAAAAACAAACGGCAGTGTAAAATGGCTACAGCTGGCCCTGAACTGTTTATCACTAGGAAAAAGGCTAGAATGGGGGATATGGAGTGGGAGAGACATGGACTAAAAATAAAACGGGCCAAAAATTAAATCCTGAGTTACATTGTAACTACCAACAGTGATATCTTGAAATTTCTCAGGTGGCCTTGAAGGCAAGAAGCTGAAAGAGGATATTAAAGTCATACACATGTGAGCCTACTGATTTTTTCCCTCTCTTTTCTGCAATTATAGATTACAGTATTCAGTCTTGTCTTTTTTGCTGTTGCTGTTTTGTTTTTTTTTGGGTCCCCTCTTTATCTTTAGGGGGGTCCTTTCTCTCCCTATATTAACTGAGACAACAATTGCTGTCATATAGGCACGCCCTATAAAACTCCACAGCCCAGGCAAGAATCAATTCCAGCTGCATGCAATAGCCAACACCTGTGACAGTTACGCTGAGCCAGGTAATAAGAAGAGTGAAAACACAAGCCCATCTCATGATCACATCTACCTGTGTTATGGTATGGAGTAGAGTAAGAGACTCAGTCTTGGGTCTCAGGAGAACAAGGTTTATTGTCGGCAGACAGAGTGTCCGCTATTGCTTAAACCACTCTGACCCCAAGTGCTTGAAAAAGTGAGCTTATATACAGGTTGGTTACATATGGGTACATAAGCAGGTGTTGTTAGCTGTGGGGTGAAAATTTTTTCAGCTAAATCCTCTTCCTGTTACTCAATTTTGCAAGGTTTGTTTCAGCTTTGAGGTTTTCCTGTTATATGCATAGAGTGGCCAGGGGGATACATGCTGGTTTTAGTCTGAGGGAGTGAGGGGCAGGGCAAGAGGGTCCGAGGTCTGCTACATTTCCCCCCGCCTCTACTGTAACTAGTTCACACTGTTGAGCAAATTTCATCTTGTTGTAAGGGTTCATAATTCTGGGAGAGTATTAGGAGTTTCTTATTAACGGAGACAAGATTGACGTTGTCAAGGACTTCGTTCTTGGATCAACTCTCAACACTCATGGAAGCAGCAGTCAAAAAATCAAACGATCTGTTGCATTAGGCAAATCTGCTGCACAAGACCTTTTTAAGTGTTGAAGAACAAAGATGTCAGCTTGAG
>NW_006408724.1:131836-133346 GCF_000296735.1 Chrysochloris asiatica
ATCGATGGACTCAAGCGTGGCAACAATAGTGAGGTTGGCCCAGGATCAGGCAGTGTTTCATTCTGCTGTGCATAAGGTCACTATGAGTCAGTACCGACTCGATGGCACCTAACAACAACAACATGTAATTTTGGATAAATCTGAAGAGTGAGTTACAGATGAAGGGGCTAATAACAATGGATTAGTAGGGACCCTGCTATTCCGATTAGTAGGGAAGTGAGCCATGGGTTCCAGGAAAGCCAGGACTGATAACAATTTTGTCATTTTAACTGTCCTGATCTCTGTGGGTGGTAGGCAGTATGAAGTTTCTAAGTGATGCCCAAGGCTTTAGAAAGGTTGCACGAGATCTGAGAAACAAAAGCTGTCCATTGTCTGAGCCAGTTGACAAGGGCAAGCCATATCTATAAATGACTTTTTTTTTTTTTAAAGGAGTAATTTGACTACTTCCTGGGGCTTTTCAGAAGGGGTGGGCAATACCTCTACCCATTCTGAAAAGGTACAAATTGCTACTAGTAAGTACTTCAAGTGTGACTATAGCAACCTGGTGCTCATCTGGCTCCTTCTGCATTTTGGGGAAGCTCAGCCAATCTAGCTGTTACTCCATGTAGCCAAACAATCGCAGCACATCCCGGTCCCCCTGCACCACATCCACTGTACTTTGAAAGACAGGGTTATTAAACTTGACCCTGCACAAGTACCAGACCCTCTGAGGGCTGAGGAGCTTGTGGCCTTATTTCTCCAGGATGTTCAGAGCTGTGGAGAGGCTGTTGAGGCAGTTGCGTGACTCCCCAAAGGCGTTGTAGGTGGACCAGGTGTGTAGTGTCCAACTGTAAGTAACAGGGAATTGGCGGCAAGGAGCTGATGGTCAGTAGTGCCCAGAGTTGCTCCAGGGAAAACGTCTGCCCGGAATCCCTTCTCAGAGCGCTTGCCAGTTCCTCACAAGAGAGGCCCATGCTCCTCCTCCTTCAGTATCCTCAGCTCACTCCCTGAGCTTGGGTAGAGCACCTGGCTTTGCAGTCCGCTTCAGATCCACATAGCCATACCTAGTCACTCAGGTTACCGTCACTCTTTAGTCCCTGGCCCCACAACAGGTTTACCCAGAAGCAGGAAGGTTATAGTGGCTTTGAAGTTTCTTGAGGAGATCCCATCCTAGGACCCAAAGGAAAGACTGAGACACTTTGGACCTGCTGAATTGGACTTTTTTTTCACCTAGAAAGGGATATGAGCCAGTTTTTCCCAAGGTCCTTTGAATAGTAATGGTTTTGCTTTTTGGGTGGGCTCTGCATGTCAGTGAGGACTGATACCTCTGCTCCGGTATCAACAAGAAAGGTAACTGAGTGGCCCCCTACTGTTGTGGTGACCATGGGCTTCTGGGAGCCAAGGGAAAAGGAGCCCCATCAGTCTGAGTCTTTGGCCTCTGTAAAGAAGACCTTCTGGTTGGTTTCTTTGGGCTTTTCTTTCTTATTGGGGCATTTGTTGGTTTTGGTGTGTTTTTTTGTTTTTTTTTTTT
>NW_006408724.1:141146-202890 GCF_000296735.1 Chrysochloris asiatica
GGGCACTAGAGGGCTGGGGTTAGTGGCTGTAGGGAGGTGGTGTCTGTATCTGACGTAAAAAATGCCTCTCTCAGTCTCTCTGTACTGTGGGTACCCCGAATTTTCTGATATCTGCGCCAATATCCCTCTCTATTTGTTCGGCTTTGTTAGTTTATGCCTCCTTTTCTCTGGAAATGCAGCCTTCTAAGTGGGGTTGCTCTAGCCCTGCATTCCAAGGTCTGCAGGGGGCAGAGGCACTCGCTGGCGCAGGTGTGGAAGCGGGAGCTGCATGCAGGCAGGCAAAAGCTTAAAATGCCTATAATTCCTGAGCAATTTGATTTTTTTAAAAAACGAGTTCAAAATGTTGAAATATAAGATCTTATGTTTGTTCAGAGGCAGTCTGTCTGCTAGACAGAGGTTTTCTATGTGTGATTCCGCCCCTTTTTCCCGGAGCCCTACCTGAGCTGCCTGGTCTGGGAAGCACCGCCCTCTGCACCCCCTTTACAGTAGGCTCACTGGTCTTTTTCTAAGGTGACATGACAAGTAGAACTGGGCGGTGGAGTACGACGGGGTTTGCTTACTGGTCTGGAAGGACGTTCTCCTGGGTGGTACTGAAAGCATCCCGGAGGGCTGCTACTAGGATCCTGGTCTGTTTTTTTTTATGGTCACTTTCGTGTCCTTTTGGAGTCCTCCTCCCGGTTGGCGAAAACCTTCTGGGCCACCTCTAGAAGTTGGCTGGTGTTCATGGCAGGAAAACCATCCAGTTTCTGAAATTTTTGGCGAATATTGGGTGCTGACTGGGCTACAAAAGCTAAATTAAGAGCACTGGCATTTTCTGCTGCTATTGGGTTAAATGAGGTGTATATAATCTGAAAGCTTTGCACAGCCTTTCAAAAAAATCACCTGGGTATTCCTCGGGCCACTGGGTTACTTTGATGGTTTTACTTAAGTTAAATTAACAGCTTTCTGGGCTGCCCCCACCCCCACCCCAGGCCTGTCATGAGGGCCGAGTGGTATGAATTTAAGGAATGGGGCCCCAGGTGGGTATTGGGGTCCCAGTCAGGGTGCTCAAAGGGGAGAGTCTCCCGGAGCTGATTCTGCCGTTGCTGGGGGGTGCCAACGAGGCAACTGAGGAGGTCCTTTTCAGTGGCTGTAAGGATGCGCTCTCGCACCTCAGAAGTAAAGAGGGTCTTGAGAGTTGCTAGCAATTATCCCAGGTTTTTGCCTAATGCAATACGTCATTTGATTTCTTCACTGCTGCTTCCATGAGTGTTGACAGTGGATCCAAAAAGAGTGAAGTCCTTGACAACTTCAATCTTCTCCATTGACAAGAATGTTGTTTATTGATCCAGTGGTGAGGATGTTTGTTTTCTTGTCATTGAGATGTAATCCAATGTGCTCTTTGATCTTCATCAGTAAATATTTTAAGTCTTCTCTTCACTTTCAGCAAGCAAGGTTGTATCATCGGCATATCGCAGGTTGTCTTCCTCCAATCCTGATGGCATGTTTCTCAAATTATTTGCTCAGTATACAGGTTGAATAAGTAGCAATCATGTATAGAGTTTCCTAGGAGTGGCTAGTGGATTTGAACCCCTGGCCTTTTGTTTAGCAATCCAGTGCTGATCCTACAGTGCCACAAAATGCTGTCCTAGTGGGCTCAGACAGACATGGTTCAGGTTTCCGGCTTTGCAGAGGTCAGCCTGCTCAAGTGGCAAACTCTACTGCAAGGGCTTTTCCATTCCGATATAGTCTCTTGGAGTCCTGGTGTGGCACTGTGGGCTAATGCGTCAAGAGTGCAAAGCTGTTTGAACTGCAAAGTCAGCAGTTCAAGCTTACCAGCTGCTCCTCAGAAACCCTATACAGGATTACTATGGGTCGGAACTGACTCGATGGAACTTCACAACAACTATAATCTCTTGCTAGTGAGGGGTGTGTTGGGCTATCAGGCCTGGGATTGAATAGTAAGGTCTTTGTTCAAGTGCGCCACTATTTTCTCCAGGTGTGGAATCTTGAATCTGCAGGCCCAGCAGGCTGTTGCTTTGGTGATAGGCTTTAGAGGGTGGGTGACAGAGGGTAATGGTAGTAAGAAGCCTGGGTGTTCTGAGTGTCTCTCTGAGTGAACCTTTGCATCCTACACAGAACTAGGGAAAACATGGAGGAAAGGCTAAGGATGATCCCCAAAACCCAGATGTTCTCAATGTTGTCCCAACCATGACTGCTTTGTTAGAATAGTATACATACCAGTACCTGCTACATGTTAGTAAGAGTCTGTTAAAAAAACAGTGGCACAAATACTGAAATAGAGTCCTGACAACGATTTACCTCTAGTCTCAAAACTCTTTGTAATAGGAATGCTGTATATAATTTGGAATATGTTCTTATGTATAATTAATAAAACTAGAATTCTAAATAGGGAATTGTTGTTAATTGCCATTGAGTTCATTCTGACCTTGTGTAGGGTTTCTGAGGAGCAGCTAGTAGGTTTGAACTGCTGACCTTGGAGTTCGCAGTTCAGTACTTATTGTGCAGCGCCACACCAGCGTGTTCTACTAAACAAACCGAAGTGCTGGTGTGGCGCTGTAGGATAAGCACTGAACTGCACACCCCAAGGTCAGCAGTTCAAATCCTCCAGCTGTTCCTCAGAAACTCTATACAGGGTCGCTATGAGTTGGAATCAACTCAACACACTAACAACAACAACCTAAAGCAAAGTGGGCAGTAGTGATCCAGTGGTAGAATTCTTGCCTTCCATGAGGGAGACCTGGGCTTGAGTCCACACCAATGTAGTTCAAGGGCCGTCACCACCCATCTGTCATTGAAGATCTGCATGTTGCTATGATGCTGAGCTGGGTTCTGTGGATCTGCCAGACTAAGATGACTAAGAAGAAAGGCCTGGTGATCTACTTCCAAAATCCATCAATGAAACCCTGTGGGTCACAGCAGTGCGAGGCCATTGTGCACAAGGGTCATCGTAAGTTGGGGGCCCACTTGTCAGCATCTCACAACAACAAACTAACCAAGCTTTGTATGTTGTTGTTAAGTGCCGTCGAGTCAGTTCCGACCCATAGCGACCCCGAACAGGGTTTCCGAGGCTGTCTTTATGGGAGCAGAAAGCCTCCTCTTTCTCCCACGGAGCAGCTGGTAGTTTCGAACTGCTGACCTTGCGGTTCGCAGCCCGGTTTGTAACCACTACGCTACCAGAGCTCCTTGTATACCATCTAGCAAACCAGTAAAACATTATCTACAACACAAGCAGAATGCGGGGACTTATCTAGAGAAGCAGCAACACCAGAGATGGAGGCAGAGATGGGGGACCTGGAGAAATAGAGCAGCTGAGAACTCTAGACTTATGGAAAGAAAGGGACTAAGAGCTGGCTGTCAGGAGCCAGATTTGCAGAATTTGTCCTTTGGTGGTGTAAATTATTTATACATGCCAGAGTGTTTAAAAAATAAAAACAAAAAAAGAGCTAAAATGAATAGAGAGAAATACTGTTAACTGATGGTACATGGAGGGGATTATAATCTTTGTAATGAAACAAGGGGCATGATTTGTTGAATGTAAAACTGATGATCTCTGCTCTGTAAACTTTTACTCGATTCACAATAAAAACATTAAAATGAAACAAAAACAAAACAAACCATGAGCCACAGTGACAGAATTGTTTTGCATCTTCTGGAATCCAGATCTCTGGTTCCATGGAATTGGGGTAACGCACCCAGGCCATCCGCCCTGAGAGATCCTTTTGAATCTTAAAGAACTGGTTCCCTAGAGCCTCCTTCAGGTCAAAAAATCACCTAACAGGTTAGTGGAGGTTAACCTTAGGCATTGCCTAGATTAACCTTAGGCATTGGGTTCTTTTGGAAAAATTATGGGCAGTCAGTTTGAGAATTAGAAACTCTAGGGTCTGACTGGAGGTTGTTTTAGGATGTGTGGCATGTTCTTGGTGACTGTTTATGTAACCTGCTCTGTGTTTTGATGCTTTATCTCTTGAGAAACTAATGTCACAATGACCTGTCTAGCCACTTTCACTGGCCCCTCTTTCAGAGTGGTCCAGGTAACCCTGCCTGATTTGAATGGTATCTACTCATGATAAATACATTCTACTATACTAATTTTGGGTGGTTCTCTAAGCATTAGGTTTTTGATGTCAGATTAACTTTAAAAACTGAGACCAAAGAGACCACAGACCTCTAAATTGTTGATGTCTGGAGGGTGCAATTAATGTGAGCCTGAGGAAGCGCTAACAAAATCGGCAGGAGGCCATTGGACTCTTTTCATTTTGAAAATGCTTTAATAAGTGTTGACAACACTGTTTTGCAAAATGTAAAGGTACTATACAAATTCTTAATACAAAAAGAATAAATTAAAAGCAGATTTCTTTTTAATTCTGCAACTTTTTCTACAACATACATCTTTTTCATTGATTACAGTTGAACAGAATTCAGTAAAATCATCTTACATGCTCTACAGTCAGTTTCAGGAGCAACCTAATCTTTTTCCCCACCCCCCCGCCCCATTATTAAACTAGAGTCCATTTTACACAAGTTGTAATAAACTATTGACATTAATGTATATGTAAAACTTTACGTCTAGTTAACGAAGCAGTAACTGGTCATCTGATAGCACCTGGATGGGGTCTGCTATATTTAGAACTAAATTAATACTGAATGAAAACAAATAGGAATTTTAACAGTTTCAACACTCACCTGCATATAATAAAATTCAAAAAAAAAAAAAAAAAAGGAAAAAAATCAACTGTCAAACAATGTAGCTTGATGTATGTGTTGAGACCAGTCTTCTGGTTAAACAGGACATTTCTGACATATATCTAGAGAATCCAATAGGGATGTGATATCAGACCAATCCAACTCAACCAAGTCCACTGCACATCGATACTGGCTCATAGTGACCTGACAGGACAGAGTAGAACTGCCCATAGGGTTTCCAAGGTTGTAAATCTTTACAGAAGCAGAGAGCCCCATCCTTCTCTCGAGGAGAGCCCCATCTTTCTCCCGAGGAGTGGCTGGTTGGTTCTAACCCATAACCTTTTGTTACAGTTGAGCACTTTAACCAGGGTCTTCATATTCCATCTTATTTTGTTGTAAAGAAACAGGGATCTATAAAGAACTCACAAGTACTTGTATATAATATCAGATCATTTCCCACCACAATGATAAACATGTCAGTCTCAAAGGACGAACACTTTAATGTATATTTTGTATTAACTGAAGGCAACTTAACAGTAAAACCTGTTTTACTTAACCTCTGCCTTCACTACCAGACTATCATGACATTTGCCTGAATGGTAATTCCCACTCCTACTCCATTCCTCTTTGCCCCCTGAATCTAAAACATAAAACAAGTTCTCAGAATTTGATTCTCTCATTCCTTGTAACTCAGCGGAGCTAACAGCCAGATGAGAGGCTTACTTCAGACTTAATTTCACACGATTATACATGGATATAACCTTGTCACTTGCCCTGTTTCCTTTGTGACTTTTCTGGTTGCACATAGTTCTGTCTGATATTCATGTATCTTCTCTTGGGAGGAAACAAATGAACAAAAAAGGCCCCCTGGGGCCATGTTTCAGAATGTTGTTGCTAAGTGCCATGGAGTCAGTTCAGACTCTTAACAACGTTGTATAGGGTCTCCGAGGATCGGCTGGTGAGTCTGAACTGCCAACCTTTCGGTTCAAACCCACCTTGTGGTCCAGGACTCCATTTCAGAATGGGGACGGGGAAAAAAAATTGCCATTTATGGCTCTGCCCATCAAAATAACAGCAACAAAAATATGCCCCCCCATCCCAATCAACTCCTCAAATCATTTAATAACATAACCAGTTTGTATTTATCCAGAAGGGTGTACCCCGAACGTGCTATACAACCACTAATCCCTTCTGCAAACTGGAATCACCCACCCAGCCAGGCAGAGCTGGGCAAACCAGGCCTCAGATTTATTGAGAGAAATTCACTGACCCCAGCCCTGGTGTGGGCACTGTAGCCTGACCACTCCCACCTCACCTAGGACTTTTCAAGCTGCAAAGGAGGGCTCACTATGATTATTTACTTTGTTTTTGTGTCCATGCTTACCCTCTGGTCTGTGGAATCTATTGTTATTCTTGGATCACACATACATAAAAATACAAAGATTTTTTTGTTTGTTTGTTTACACTAAAGCTAACTTCAGTTCTGCTTTTCCACACATGGCCCCCACCCCTGCTCCTGTCCCTGGCTGTTGAATGCCTTTCCAGTAGGAAGTCATTACTAGTGAAAAATACTTAAACTCCCCCCACCCCCCACTTGTGCCAACAAGCACAGCATAACACCTCTGTGGAGACCTTGTTTGTGCCATCTTGAATAACCCAACTAAGACTGTGCACTTGGTCGTTATTATAAAAGTATTTTTGAGGCCTTTGAAGACTGATGGCTTTCAGGTGTGTATTAAGCATAGCTCAAAACACATGTAAACGTGCAGCTCCTACTTTTTTTTTTTTTCCTCTTCCTTTCTTCCTCTTTTGGTATCTGCAGACAAATGTAATGCATCAAGGTAATTGATAATGTTTCAGGTATATGGGCCCTCTGGGAGCTGGTCTTTTTTTCAACCCGCTCTGCCTGCTAGCTAGTAGACACACGAGTAAAATCTTACTGCTTAAGAGCACAGTTGGGTTCTTTGATTAAGTGACACACTGGTAACCAGGTGCCCAGAGAAGTCAGATCTGAGCTCTTTGTCACACAAGTGCTAACCAACATAAAATGAACCACAACAGTCAAACACTCAAATGGACTGCAATGTGCTTTTCCCTTGGATTCCCGTGGAAAAAAACCCAAAATGAAACACCTTGAGCAAAACAAAACAAAACTAAAAATAGGATACACTTTTACTGGCTGCTGTTAAGAGAGGGAACCACTTTTGGTAATTGCCACCTTACGTTTACTACAAATCCCAAAAGGAAAGCAGTACTGTGTCTTGGGCTTGGACTAAACTTCCTGTACAGACTAGGGCTTAGAGTACACTCTGCTAATCCCCCATGGAGCTGTTTGCCGTTGTGTCCAGTTTGGTGGTGCTTCCGAGTTACCAATGCTACCCAAGACTCCCTCATCTTTAAATCACATTGGTTTAGATGTTCCGGCTCTGTACTGAGAGAGAAGTGGACTGGGTAAGGGAGAGGAAACAGTTTACACATGGTTCACTTGTGGTATGTAGTAGCAGTTTAGAATGTAAAAGAAATTTCATTGCAGAACAAATGCCTTCCTCTTGGCCCCTCTTATTATTATTATTTTTAATGATTTATTTTATTTTTTAAATCTTTGGCAGCATAGAACTGATTGTGATCCTCCAATGCATCTCTGAAGTGTTAAGCATTTTTTTTTTTTTTTTTTTCATTTTCCTTCCCCCCTCCCAACACCCACTCCCCCAAGTGGTTTCATTAAGGAAAATCTCAGGTATAAACTGAATATCCCCCACGGGCCTCCTCTTCATGAAGCGCTTGGTTGGCCTAGAGGTGGCAGGCTGGACGCAGCATATAGTCCCTCTGGATCACCCTGTACTTTACCCCCCTTTCCAGTTCTCTTTCCATGTCTTTCGTCCGCAGGAATTGGAGGCCAGCCAGCTTCCTTGAGGGTTCATGGCAGGGAGAAGCCACCAAGGTGCCAGTGAGGACTGGTATCTGGCTCTCTGGGGTCCAGAGAGCCAGGGGACACACAGTGGGACCGGAACCTTCCAGAATGTCTCCTCAGTCAGTTTTTGAGGGCGAGGGGAAGCGGAGACAGGAGAGAGAAAGTGCTGAGGGCTGAAGCTGGTGCAGGGTGACAGTGCGTCTGGGTAAGGCAAATGAGAGGCAGTGAGGTGATCTCAGAATGGCATTGATGCGGTCAGATCGAGGCCGGCCTGGCTCACACGAGGGTCCCGGGCTTGGCTTTTTCCTGCCCGTACCACTGGATGTCAGCTACTTCTGGATAGAGGGAGGAATCCAGGAAACAGCTGTCATTGTAGCTCCTGTGGGGAAGTCCAGAAAGCGAGAGGAGACTGTTAGTGGGGAATGGCACTCGTGATCTGCCCTCAGAAGTTTGTGTCTATTGAACTAGGGTCCAAGAAACTCAGGTGGTGCAGCGGGTTAAATGTCAGGCTGCTAACCACAAGGTTGGTGGTTCAAGCCCACCAGCTGCTCCGCAGGAGAAAGATGAGACTGTCTGCTCCCATCAAGATTTACAGTCTCAGAAACACTATGGGGCAGTTTTACTTTGTTCTACATGGTCACTTTGAGCTGGACTCAACTTTCAGACTTGGCTTTTGGTTTATCATGGCCCCTGCATTGGCCATTCGTGTTCTCTAAGTGACTTCTCTTCAAACTTCACAAGGAACTAGGCCTTATATTCTAGAATTCTGATGTATGTCGAAGATGATCTCCTGGCAATCTACTTTTGAAAACCACTGAACGTCCTGTGGTTTACACAACATGATCATGGGATCGGCGCATGACTGGGCAGGACTCCCATTGTGCACCCGGTCACCATGAGTCAGGGCCAACTTAATGAAGCATAGCAACAACAATATAAACTCCTTTCCTTTTTTTCTTTTCAATTGTGAATTGAGTGAAGGTCTACAGAGCAAACCAGTTTTCCGTTCAATAGTTTATACACATTTTGTTTCATCTCATTGACTCTATTGTTGTTAAGTACCGTTGAGTCGATTCTGACCCATAGTGACCCTGTATAGAGTTTCCAAGGAGCAGCTGGTGAGCTTGAACCGCTGACCTTGCAGTTCAACTGGCTTTGCAGTCTGGAGCATTAACCCACAGTGCCACACCAGGATGAAGCATTTTTTATCCCACTTCCTCCTTGTATTTCCTGTTTTCATTTCTCCTTCTGTTCTAACCCTTTTGAACTTTGTCCTGGGGTAAATGCTGCCCTTGAAATCTCACATGATTGATGATTCTAAGATGTGCATACCTTCCTGGCGTTATTGTTCCTCCTATAGACTTGTCTATTATTTGGCTGAGAGCTGAGCCACAGGGTGAGTTCATTTCCAGATCTGAAGGATGGCTAAGAGCTACAGTGTCAGCGGTTCTACCAGTCTCCATTTGGTCTTCTTTATGATTTTGAACTCAAGAACCTAGGTATTAGGAGGTTCACAATAAGGACACCTCATGAAACCCTGACCATTTGTGAAGAAGGAAAATGCCTGCTAGAAATTACTTAAAAGCAATGGTTCTCATCTTTGAATTACTTGGGATCCCTAAAAACCACACGTCTGGGCCCCACCAGAAGATTCTGGCTTAACTGGTCTGGGATGTGTTAGAGTGTTGGGAGCTTTCAAATCATCCCTAGTGATTCCAATGTATAGCTGGGGCTAAGAACCGGTGAGAGATGGCAGAATCTGGAAGACTTCTCCAGAGTTGCTTTGGTTGTACTGTATGAGACCCAAGGGTGACCAAGTATCATTGGAGGGTGTCTAGTCAGTTCTGACAGAACTCGCAAATTATAACATTTCTCCATAGTGAAATTGAGGTGGTACTTCGAATTGAGTTGTAAGTTTTCAAGTTGATGTTGACTGTTTATCCTAAATAACATGTTTTGTAATTATAAAAAAAACAGGCACAAAGTATTGACTATTTTGTTATTAATGTTAAAGTATTATTACAGTACCACAGAATTGGAAAGTATATAGAGAAAAAAAAAAAAGAGACATTTAAAAATCACGATTTTGACTAAGTATCACTATTTTGGCTGTGAAGAAGTGATTCTTAAGATTCAATTATTGTGTGCTGCTTGCTGAGTTGGCTCCATCTTGTAGTGACCCCACGTGATAGAGGAGAATGGCCCCCGAGGGTTTCTAAACTGTAACCTTTACAGGGGCAGATCACAGGTCTTTCTCCCACAGAACTACTAGGTAGGTTCAAACCACAAACCTTTTGGTTAGTAGTCGAGCGCCAATTAGCAATCCCATTCTGTTGAAGCCTGTAAACCTTACTAGGAAAAACAGCCTCTATTCTAAACCAAAGGAAGCCAGTGGTACGATAGGCATTTGGCTGCTGATAAAAATGTTGGCAGTTTGAATCCACCAGCAAACCCACACCAGAAAGACGTGGCCGTCTGCTTACATAGAGATGTACAGCCCTGGGAAACCTGTCATGGTGTGGCACCGTAGAATAAACACTGGACTGCTAACCTCAAGGTCAATGGTTCAGACCCACCAGCTGCTCCTTGAAAACCCTATATGGGGTCACTGTGAGTTGGATCCTGCTTGATGGCAGTTAAAACAACAATATGGGGTCACTATGAGTTGAAACTGATATCGTAGCAATGCTGTATCCTATACTAGCTCTTTTTTTAGGGCAGGAAAAAGGTCAAACTTCATCTCACTGAGGAAAAGGCTGGAATTTCGTGGTAGCTGTACTTTGTTGTTAAGTTTCATCAAGTCCATTCCAACTTACAGCAACCCTGTGTAGGGTATGAACCGCTGACCCTGCGTTAGCAGTCCAGCGTTTATCCTACAGGGCCACACCCGGACACTATACAGGAGCTGTGAGTCAGAATGCACTTGAGGGCAGAGGAGTTTGCATTTTTGTTTAGAAGATGGCTAGTATGCCGGGAGCTGTCACTGCAGCCTGAGTAGATAGAACCCCACACTTCCTGCTGCTGGCCCAGCTCTCATCTTGACCTCTGGTACCCTCAGCACCCAGTTTAGTAACAGCTGGACAGTGGCCTGGAGGCCTTGTGCGCTCATCCCTTTTTAGCGTTTACACATTGTAACCTCTGAGTTTCCGTCTGTGCAATGTCTAAACAGATGAATCTGCAGCTTTGCATCTTTGCCTCTGATTCTGCACTGCATGCTCCTGTCTTCTGTAGACTGACACTCTATGACCCTGGTTTAGTCAGTCTGCATGGGACTGTCCAATCAGGATTTTCATGTTTTACCTTTGATCATTGGTCCTTTGCAGAGTAGAAATATCTATTTAGGAAGCACAGTATGACTTTATATAAATGTCACAAGATGATTTCTTCCTTTACAGCTGATCTCCCCCAACCTGGTGCTAGGGGTATCGTGGGAGTGGGGCAAGGGAGGAGACCCTAGTCCAGTGCAGCTCAAAAGAAAGTGAATTGAACAAGTGTCTCAATAACACACGCTGGTCCAACACTGAGAACAAGCAGACACCCCTATTTTCCTGTTGCATTTGCAGACTTCTCTAGAAGAAATGGATGAAGACATTCTAGACTTTGTAAATGTTTCTCATCTGGCCTCAGAAAAGATGAGTGAAAGTTGGAAAATTCAAAGGCATACTGGTGGACTTTAGTAAGAATCCCATATCTAGAAGCCCTGACATACACTGGGGTTTAAAAAACAACAACAGTTGCCGATGAGTAGAATCTGACTCCTGGCAACCCCATGTGTGTCGTTCAGACCTGTGCTCCACATGGTGTTCAGTGGCTGGTGTTTTAGATGCACATCACCTGGACTTTCTTCCAAGATATCTCTCAGTGGACTCTGACCAACAATCTTCTGGTTAGGGTTTCCAAGGAGCAGCTGGTCGGTTTGAACCATTGACTTTGTGGTTAGCAGTCCAATGCTTATCCTATAACACCACACCAGGACTTTCACTTTGGGTTAACACTGTTTAAGTGATGTCAGAAGCAACATGATTATGATTTGTTGTTGTTGTTAGGTGCCGTCCAGTCTGTTACGATTGGCCATGATGTTACTGAGTTTAGGTAGTAAATGACCGCCCAATGTCATTTCTGCCCCTTTAATATGCCTGAGGGACTGAAAACGGAATAAAGGTTGTTGGGCCCTACATATGCTGTGTGCCCTGCATGTTTCTTGGGTGACACGCCTTACCTAAATCCATGAGGCCCTGGTAGTGTTCTCCACTGTGGTACGTGTCCCCCAGGGATGGACTGGACAAGTGACCAGATGTCATTAGAGTCCTTTAACCAAAGACACTGGTTCAAAGAAGGACATGTGTCCAAACATGGACAAGCAGATTCTTCCCTGGCTTAGACACCATGAGGATGCCAATTTCCTCCTAAGGATGCAGGACACAAGGAAAGGAAGCAGGAAAGAGAACTGGAGAGTCCAGGGTCCAGCTTTACCTTCAGTTTCCCAATTGCATCAGCAAATAAATTATTATTAGTTTTTGCTTAAACTTGTTGACTTTACTATTATTATTTTTTGCATATGCAGATAAACAGTATGTTGTTGTTGTTATGTGCTGTGGAGTCGGTTCCGACTCATAGCGACCCTGTACAGGGTTTCTGAGGCTGTAAATTTTTATGGGAGCAGAAAGCCTCATCTTTCTCCCGCAGAAGAGCTGGTAGTTTTGAACTGATGACTGTGAGATTAACAACCCAATTAGTAACTACTACTCTACCAGAGCTCGTTAGATAAATAGTATAGGCACATTTAAATAGTTTTGCTTAAATTCACGATAGAAATTTTACTTCTGATACAAAGGTGACTTGAATCCCTTTGGAACAAATTTCCTTTAAGGGTTTTTTAGGATATAGAGAACCACCTCAGGTGGTATTTCTCAAAGTATTCCTGCAAGATGCTGTGACAAAATTAGAAAAGGTTCCAAAGACAAATAAGCTTCAGTACCTGCTTTTTAAGGAGCCCTATGTGGGTTAATAAAGGAGCTCTGGTAGCGTAGTGGTTATGAATCGGGCTGTGAACCGCAAGGTCAGCGGTTCAAAACTACCAGCTGTTCTGCAGGCTAAAGATGAGGCTTACTGCTCCCGTAAAAATTTACGGCCTCGGAAACCCTGTACAGGGTCGCTATGAGTTGGAACCGACTCCACGGCACACAACAACAACAACAATGTGGGTTAATAAGGAGCTCTGGTAGCATAGTGGTTACGAATCGGGCTGCGAACTGCAAGGTCAGCAGTTCGAAACTACCAGCTGCTCAGCGGGAGAAAGATGAGGCTTTCTGCTCTCTTAAAGATTTACAGCCTCGGAAACTCTGTTCAGGGTTGCTATGGGTCGGAACCGACTCAATGGCACTTAACAACAACAACAATGCGGGTTAATGGAGTCCTGGTGGCACTGTGGGTTAATGCGCCAGACTGCAAAGCTGTTTGAACTGCAAGGTCGGTGGTTCAAGCTCACCAGTCACTCCTCGGAAACCCTATACAGGATCACTATGGGTCGGAACCAACTCGATGGCACTTAACAACAACAACATGTGGGTTAATGGAGTCCTGGTGTGGTGCTGTGGATTAATGCACTGCATTAATGCTGGATGATTCATGCCTCTGAATCATTTAGCACTTTGTTTTTTCCTCCGAGCACTTAATGCGTATGGGCTGTGTTTTCTCATTCCTCTTTTACATCTCCTGATGGAGGTTTAAATTCTTAATCATAGGCATGTCAGTGTATAGCACAGTTCCTGGAACAAAATAAGCCCAGTTGCTGTAGAGTAGATTCTGACAGAGTAGCACGGCTCTATAGGGTCTCCAAGCCTGGAAACCTTTACAGAAGCAGACTGCTACATCTTTCTCGTGCGGAGTGACTGGTGGGTTGAGACCACCAACCTTTTGGTTAGCAGTGGAGTGCCTTCATTGTTGCATAAGCAGAGCTCCTCAGAACATAATAAAAGCTCCTCAGAACATAATAAGAATAAACTTAGGATTCACCCAAGGAGCTCTCGAAAATGCAGCTTCTGATTCACTAGGCTGGGGCAGGGCCCAGTACTCTACTTGTCTGATGCGCTCCCAGGTGACGCGGTGGAACAGAGAGGGGTGCTTGTGTATAGCTCCCCAGCATTTGGTACAGCATGTACTTGTCACTCAAGAATGCTGGGGAGAACTCGGGAGAGATTTTCAGGGGCTTCTGCGCCAACTCAGTTTGCCCGCAGTATTGCGAAATTTCGGGTGCGGTGATGTTATGCTTTTCATGGACACTGACTACTAAACCAGGAGAAATGTCTAAAGTATTTGCATGGAGAGAGAGCTTGGGAAAGTCTAAAACATAATTTGGGGTCTTTTCTGGGAAGGAGCACTGAGACTGTGTAACATGTGATGTAAAAACACACATATAAACTTAAGAGTTCTGCATGTATCTAGAAACAGGACATAAAAATAATGGCTTCCACACTATACAGATGTTTCCTTCTGGAACTCATGACATGGGTAAAGCCGACACATCTGCAGCACATTTGGAATCAAACACTCTCATGGACACAAAAGGGGGAAGGGTTGTAAGAACAAAACAGCCCCTTACAATACCTCTATTCATCAGTACTTTGATGAGTTGGAGACTCAGACCCATCCATAATGGGTGAGTTTTCTGTTGCTTCTCTGAACAGAGGAAAGCAGAGGAAGGAAGAGAAGAGAGGTTATGTTAAAGAGAGGAATTGACACAGACATGATTAATAGTTTATTAATACATTGGGAAGATTAGCTGATCATACATCCATGTGTTAGTGGTAGAGACATAAGTCATACAGAACTTTCAACACCCATGCTTGAGTCAAAAGACCTCTTCAGTTTTGTTAGGAAAGTATACTTTTAATACTTTTTTTTTTTTTACCTGTTGTCACATTTTTTCATTGCATCCTACAGAACAGTTATTATTTGTGAGTGATAATTCAATTCAATCTGATTTACTTCAAGGATCAATACCTTTTGGTTTCAAATGTGTCTGGAGTTGTCACTAGCTATACCAGTATGCAGTGAAGCACAGAGAGATTTGAAAACAAGCTAAGTGTGTAGGTATGTGGGGGGGGCACACTTAAATTTCAGCATGCTCTCAGTCAAATGATATAACCACATACTTGGATCAGGTGAGAATCAGCATGACTCAAGAAACTGGGAGGCTTCAGAGATCGCTCTTGAGATTTGAAACTTCTTTTTCTAGATAAGATGGTTTAGCCACTGGAAGAACCATATAGGTAGAAGTTGTGACCTTCTTTTATGTGTGATGCACATGGTGAGACTCTTGGACCTATGGCTCATAGGAAGCTGCCCGGTCATATAGCCAGAAGTGGGGTGTTGATGGTACAACGATTTGGTAATGAGGACCCAGGGGTACCTACTGCCCAAAAGACAGATCAAGCAGTAGTAGTTGATAAAAGAACATTGTAGTTGGGACCTACTAACCCAAATCCACACCCACTGCCATTGAGTCAATTCTGACTCATAGCGACCCGGCAGGGCAGAACTGCTCCACACAATTTCCAAGGCTGCAAATCTTTACAGAAGCAGACAGCCTCACCTTTTTCCTGTGGAATGACTGGTAGGTTCAAATCGCAGATCTTTGGGTTAGCAGCCCGGTTCTTAACCCATTGTGCTACCAGGGTTCCTTTCAGAACCTATGGTGGTTATGTGCCGTAGAGTCAGTTCTGACGTATAGGGTTTCTGAGGCTATAAATCTTTACAGGAGCAGAAAGCCTCATCTTTCTCCTGATTGGAACCTACAGGTCTTCCAAATTAAACAAGGAATAAGAGGCAGAATGGTCTATTTCAGTGGCTGTCAAACTTTAACATACTTCAGATTCAGTGGCGGGCTAGTTAAATGGCAGATTGCTTGGACCCACCCCAGAGTTTCTAGTTCAGTAGGTCAGCAATGGACCTGGAAATATGCATTTCTATTAAGATCCAAGAGCCCTTAGGTAGTGCAAATGGTTAACTCTAACTTAAAGGTTTGAGGTTTGGGTCCAAACAGAGGCACCTTGGAAGAAAGGCCTGGCGATATACTACTGAAAACATTATGGAACACACATACAGAATGTTCTCCCCCGACACACACAGAATGGCCCTGAGTTGGAATCAACTTGGTAACAACTGGGCAAGTTGACAATATCCCAGGTGATGTTGACACTGAAGGCTTGGGAACCACACTTTGAGAACCACCTGTGTAGTCCCATTGAACGGGGCTGAAATTCCAGCTCCATCCTTTAGTAGCTGCGTGGTTTTGGCAAGACACTTTTTTTTTTTTTCTGAGCATCACCTCTAAAAACGAAAGCTATTTTCCTTTTTTTTTTTCTGAGCATCACCTCTAAAAACGAAAGCTATTTTCCTTTTAAGGTGGCTGCGAGGATTATATGAGCTAATTGTACATTAGAAGCAGTTCCCTAGACTGTGAGTACCCAGCAAGCTTCAATAAACATTTGCTCCCCTTCTCTTCTGTCAAAAACTAAGCTTCCAGTGAGCCTGGTTTAAATTAAAGTCACCTCAGATAAACAGGAATGCTGGTGTGGCATTGTAGGTTAAGCTGGTTCAAACCAGCGACCCCTCACACAATGTCTCTATGAGTTGGGACCGACTTGGCACTTAACAACAACAACAGATAAACAAGTACGTATAAACAATGCCAGCCAAGCATGGGAGCCTGAAATGCACGCAGTGGAGTTCATTCTGCACCTTGTTTTCTAATGATGAACTTAAAAACAAAGGCCAACTTTTCCCAGACATTCCCATCTAACTAGAAAGGATGACAGAAGAGCTGCGTAAAGAGCAAGAGTCCTCCTTTTACCAATAAGGAATGAGAGAATTTAGCATCCACTTTAGAGGCAATGCCTTAGAACCAACAGAGCAGAGGAAAGCAGGGTAGGTGTGTCCACCTGACTCTTTACTAGACCCTAACATTCTAAACGTCCAACTGGATTATAATGCTCTTGTTTACATTTAAAACTGTAAAAGGATCCAAGTTTTATTATTTTTTCGTGAGCAGCTTCTAATCAAAGTCTCAAAGGTACTTGGTTTCTTTAATAAAATTTAATTGTGGTAAAATATACAAACAAAAAATGTTGCTATTTTCTCCATTGTAAAGTCTACAATTCAGTTAGACATTAATTACATTCACTATATTGTGTAACTGTCACAACACTCTTCACTTCCCAAAGTGTTGCATGACCCCAAACAGAAGCTCAAGTACTTGATCCCTTTGTTTGTTGATTGAAAACAAGTCCTTGCCAAGGACAGGGATGGGGTCTGAAGCTCCTGCTTTTTCCTAAGACACATCCTGATAGTAAGAGAGTGTATACACTAAGAAACATGCAAACATCTGGCCCAGGGCCCAGGTCAGGGAAATGGAAGTCCCTTTTCTTGCCTCACTCACTTTGCCTGGCATTTTGAAGTTGGCCTCCTATGGTCAAGACTGAGTAGTCACAATCTAATGGGGGAACAATTCTGTCTAGAACCTGAGTCAAAGAAGCACGGTTCTGGAGGCAATTCACCTAGCATAAAGGAGAGGAGACTTGATGGCACTGAGAGTTAAGCAATGGGTTGGCAACCGAAAGGTCGGAGGTTCAAACCCACTGGCTGCTCTTTGGCAAAAACGATCTGGCAGCCTGCTTCCATAAAGATTGGGTCTCAGAAACCTTATGGAGCAGTTCTACTCTGTTCTCTAGGGTTGTTATAGTCAGAATCGACTCTACAGTAATGCATTTGGGTTTGTTTGTTTTTAACTTTTTATTGTGAACTGAGGTTTACAGAGAAGACCATGTTTGTTTTCTTGTATCAAGGGATGGCACTGGGGAGGGGTGGATGATAATAACAATTCATGGTGTTTCTTTTGAAAGAAATAAGTTCCATGTACACAGTCCTCGCTTCTTTTTTCCCAGTGGTAAGGAGCATCCAGCATTCTTTTGCTGTGAACTCCTGTATCACTTGAATCTCTTCTATCCCTACCCTCTTCCTAACTGACAAGGATACTAACAATCAGTCGGAAAAGAAAACTCACCCAGTCTGCCAGGTTAGGATGTGGTGGGGACTGCTTGGGGGGGTTGCTCCAATTTCACTCGACGGAGTTGAGCTTCTCTGGCTTTGAGGTAAGGCAGCTATAGGTGGTATGGGAAAGGCAGACAGGAGAAGGGGTTCAGGCACAGGTGAAGGAGTTTACAAGTCACTGCACTACAAGAACCCACTGGTCAGGACTTACCATTCCCAGGGATGCTGGCTGTGACCCCATGAGAAGGTCAGAGTGGGAAATGCCCCCACCCCATCCCCACCATCCTATCTATTACATTTTCTCCTCAAAACCATGTAACTCATTCAGAGTCTAGCTGACCTGGGACCTTAGGCGCCCTCTTTTCCATGGGGAAGTGGCCATAGCATTATCACATCCTGCACATCAACCATCTGAAGCCACCCTCGTGTCTGAGGGAGGACCTATTTCTCTGGAGTTGCCATTCCAGATGTGGTCCAAATGTGTTAAAATTAGGATTTTCATTACAAATCGAGGACTCCAGAAGACTTCTCAGAGCTAACTCTCTGCTGTTCCAGGCTTGAGTATACTCCAAAAGGGGTGGGGCTTTCAGTAGCTCCACCCAACTCTGACTGGTGGAAGCGAAAAGATGTGGACAGCACAGAAGTTCTGTTAGGAAATTTCTGTAGGAATAAATCCTACTTAAATGAGTCCTTTGCTTTCCTGGAAAAGGGAATCTCTTTCATTAGTAAATCTCAGATACAGCTTCTTAAAACTTTAGTTTAAACTGCTTGCAAAGATTTGCCTCATTTCTCTGAGCAAATCAAATCTATTAGATTTGTACTATAATTCTGATAGGACCCCTGGTGTGGTGCTGTAAGATCAGCACTGGTCTGTGAACCACAACGTCGGCAGTTCAAACCCACCAGCTGCTCCTTGGAGACCCTATACAGGGTTGCTCTGAGTTGGAACCGACTCAACAGCACTAACAACAACAGCAACATAATTTTGATAAAACATTCTTGTTTCTGATATTTACAAAGTCCTGGCTCTAATAGGGTCACTGAGGAATATACTTTTAAATGGTGCATATATGCTGTATTCATTTATTCATTCTCAAAACCTTCCTGGGAAGTCAGTGGCAAATTTCACCGGGTATATTTTACAGATGAAGAAGGGATACAGAGAAGGTTCTCAGACTTGGACGTCTATGGCATACTCACGACTGCCCTAATCATTTTTATTCTGACTCCTGGAGGTTGTTGTTGGGTCAATGAACTATAATAAACAAGTCAATAGGATTGCTACAACAGAATGCTGGCACCTCAAATTCCATCATTCCATTAACTTTCATTAACTCCTGTTTCTGATCTTTGCCCTCACTTAAACAACCCTCTTTTCAGTTACAAGTCAATATCTTTTCATTTGCTCTGACTTATTTTATTTTTACACTTGTTATCATTTCCATTGTTTCAAATCCTCCTTCACTTTCCTTTCTCACAATCAGTGTATGGTACAGGATGCCTTACTGCTTTACAAGTCTCCCTGTCCCTTTAGAGTGACAGATGTGAACGTATCAATCACATTAAACCGTCTCAGCTGGTACTGAGAAGAGTGCGGGTCTATGGGACTTGCTCGAATATACCACTATCCTTATTTCTTGGAGAGGGGAGGAAATGTAACTTCTACAGGAAAAGGATGTTTCCTTCCATTTTTTACTTACTCAGTGTTCTTGAGAACAGGAATATGTTTCCTAATCAAATTTTAAAGGGCAATATTAGGCTACAGATAGCACTTTCCCAAAGTTCCTTGTTGGTAATGATATTTCATTTATGAACTGTGAAAAGCAGGGAGCAGCCAAGTTATCTGTTAAGTTATTGGTGAAGTCAAAGGCAGAGCTTAGGTACTTCATTTCATGGCCATCTGCCCTGTGTTGGGGAGACACTGGCTGAATCTCAGGGCTTCAAGACCTAAGCCAAACCCCTAAAACAGCTTGCCTTTGCAAGGGTAGAAAACAGGGTCAAGATGCACCTTTGGATAAATAGCAAAGAGCTCAAGTTGATGCTCTGGTGGCAAGGTAGGTGGAGAAGAAGGTAAGGAGGTGGACATAAGGGGATGCTGGACTAGCTCTCCTGCTTTTATAGACACTTGTAAGCAAGACGCCCTGGTGGTGGTCACTGTGTGCCGTGGTGGTGCTTCAGACTTACAGTGACCCTGCATGGACTTTCTAAGGTAATAAATCATACCAGAGCAGAAAGCCTCATCTTTCTTCTGCAAAACCACTGGTGGTTTCAGCCTTGAGATTAGCTGTCAGACTTGTAACTACTACACCCTGGTGATGTGATTAAGCATTAGGCTGTTAACTAATGTCAAGGACTTGAACCCATTAGCTGCGCAATGGGAGAAAGCTGAGGTAGTCTGCTTCTGTAAAGAGTTAGTCTTGGAAACCCCACGGAGCAGTTCTACCCTGTCTTACAGAATCACTATGAGCGGGAATTCAATGATGATAGGGAGATTGGTTCTTTTGTTTGGAGGGGGATTCCTTGTAGACAGAAATCTAAGAAAGTTATGTGAAGTCATTTTATCCAGTCACAGGGCACCTTTACCCTGATGAAGAGTGTGATACTACCAAGTTTGTATCCTTGTAAAGGAAAGCTGGTTTGAGGATCTTGGAAGCAAACGAGCTGGCCCCGCCCCCTAAAGAGAATCAGCTGCACTGGCCCCACCCCGTCCAGCCCCTAAGAGTGGGCGGGGTTTAGTCTCACACACCTGATGGGCAGCAGGTTCCTAGGGTAAATGATCTCTCCTGAAGCCTTGAAACTGACTGAGCGGTTCACACCCAGGTGCGAAGCCCCTCCCCTGACCGCCTCACCTGATGTGGCCTTGCACATCTGGGGCATCCTGGTGAGCCTGCTGTGCGCCACGAAGGTGCTCTGGGAGGAGGTGCTGTACTGGGAACTGCTGTCGGAGGAGGTGGAGCTGGTGTGGGACAGGCGGCTGTGCTCCTTGTGCGAGGCCGTGGAGCGCTGGTACCACTGCCGCAGCTCGTCCGAGACGGCGGCCCGGCCCTTGTCGTGGGCGCCCTCGCGCCCCAGCGACGGAGTCCGGATGATCTGCGAGCGCGACGGTGTCAGCCGCACAGCATCGCCCTCGTCGCAGTGCCAGCTCTCCTTGAACAGGCCGCCGGCCGTGTAGGAGTTGGAGGTCTTGAACTGCGCCTTCACGCTGTAGTGGCCTTCCTGGTCGTTCTCCAGGCTGCGTACCACCACCGGCGTGGCGCTGCCCTCGATGTACAGCGGGTACTCCTTGATGCGGTATTGTGAGCTTGGCTGGCTCTGGCTGTGCAGGTAGACGCCGTGCGGGCCCGCACCATTGCGCGCCGCTAAGTTGGGCATGCTCCCTGAGTTCGATGACACCAGGTTGCCCGCCGACTTGTGCCGCTGGCGCTGGCGCTCGCGGGCCTTAGATGGCGAGTCCTCAGCCAGCGTGGAGTAGTTGGGGTTCATCTGAGCTGGGTAGTAGTGCTCCGAGCTGGAGTGGCTGGTGCAGGAGGAACAGTCGTCCATGGGGTCTGAGCCGTTGCTGCTACGAGTCCTTGGGGTGTAGAAGTCGGGGCTCCCGGTGTCGTTTTCGGAGCCTAGGAGCTTGCCCTGAGACTCTAAGCTAGAGCTCCGGTGCCGAAAGTGCAGTGCGAGGCTGTGCAGTCGCGTGGGGCTGATGTCCACTGACCTGCGGGGAGATGGCTCGGGTTGGTCTGGGGGTGGGAGGGAAGGAGGGGGAGGGAAGGCACAGAGAGCACAAAGGACCCTCTGATAATTGGACTTAGGAAAAAGCAAACACCAGGCAGGTTTAACCCTCTAGAAAATAATGAGTGCCTAGGACCTGAGACCGGAAGGCAGAGTTGCCCTAAGAATCCAGATGCTTCATATAGTTTCCAGTAGAGTCCAGCGCCTCCCCTGAATTCGCAGTGGGAAGTACGGCTGAGCAGGCCCAGAACTCAGAACATAGTCGTCTGGAAAAAATATACAATCTCTGGGCACTTTCTTTTTTTATTTTAGTAAGGTTATAAAGGATTCTCCATACACAAAGAGAACTAAAAAAGAATCACTATTCTAGTATTATGTATGAATTCCCCCCCCCTTTTTTTTTTAACGCCAAAGAAGTCCAATAGAGGCACTTCAACTAAATATTACTATGAAAACTGTCAATAGACTTCCATTTCTAAAATACCCTTTCTTTGTTTATAATCTATCCATCCATTCGAGTCCACACCTATCAATATCACATGGCAAATAATGTTACTGTAAGCTGAGACTACACGTGAAAATCATGGCCACTGTCAGTGTGAGGTGAATCTGAAGTCCCTATCACATGACCTTCTATGACCTGGCCCTCAAGAGCCTCTTTGGTCCTATCCACTGTCATTCTCCCCTCCTCAGTCAATCCCAGCCACACTGGTCAAGTGTGTCTGCCTATGAGGTCTTTGTCCGTGCTGTTCCCTGACAGTGGAAGCTTCTACCCCAACTCACTAAGGTCTCTGTACAAACGTCGCCATCTTACAGGACCCTTCTCTGATGCTTCTATTTAAAAGATTCTTTCTCCCTTCACTCTCTATGCCTATTCACTTTCCTTACCATTTATTTGTTTGCCTACTTATTTGTAATAGTTTTGTTAGCTGCCTTTGCATTTAATTCAATTCATGATTGAAATCCATGAGTTCAGAGCAGAATTGCTTCATACTGGGGGTTTCAGGGCTGTGACATTTCAGAAGCTGGTTGGCACGCCTCTCTTACAAAGTGCCTCTATGTGGCTTTGAACCACCAACCTTTCTGCTAGTTAAGTCAAGCATTTAACCACTGTGCTACCCAGGGACTCCTTCTTTAAGGTGATTCCTCACTAAGTGAGTCTGATGAAAACAGGGGTGTGGTTTGTTTGGTTCACTGCTGTCTCCCCAGCATCTAGAAGAGGACCTGGGACATAGAAACACTTGATACATATGTGTGCTACATGAATGGATGGATGAATGGCAGCATTTCCCTGGAAAGAGGTCAGTCTTATCCCATAAAAAACAATCTATGATTTGAGAAAGATCACACCATCTGTCCTTTGAGGTAGGGTCCCTAGGAATCTGTTTTTGACAAAATGGAATGATGACCTTGCTTTTACTTCTTTCTTTAGAAAATTAAAGGTGTGAATCACTGAAGGTTAACATTTGCTTCTCCCATTTGCTCTTTAATAAATACAGCTTGAACCATTTAAAGGAAGCCCAGCATAAATGAGCCTCAGGAGAGGTGGTTCTGGTCCAGAACTCTTGCTCTGCTAGTGCAGCTAGCATTCTGTGCCTCCAGATACCTGTGGATTCTCTGGCAGACTCCTTGCCCACTGGGTATGCACAGTGGGTTATAAAGGGTCTGTTGCCTAAACCACTGTTGCTGTCAGCATCAGTCTTTATTGTGCTTCATTTTAGGGAGAACCTACCTCACTTTTTCCTGTGTGAGAAAGATGAGGCTTTCTGCTCCCATACAGATTTATAGCCTCAGAAACCCTATACTCACAGCCTTGGTCGCTATGAGTCGGAACCGACTCCAGGGCACATAACCACCACCACCTCACTTTTTCAATTCAGTCTTTTATTCTACATTTTAAGGAAAACCTACCCCACTTGTTCAGCCCTAGCTTTTGTTCACTAGGTCTTTGGGCCAGTTTGTGGCCAGCAATGTCTAGTTTTACCAAGGAAGATCTGGCACAGTGGAATGAAGGGCCCAAAGGCCTGCAGACTCACCTAGCAGAATGGACGTAGTGGGGACTCCGGATCCGGAGGTCTGGTGTAGATGGCATGCTGGACTGGGAGTTCCAGTGTGGGAGGCCTCGGATGGGGCTGTTCTGTAAAGAGCTGCTTCCCCCACCTGCTTCGGCACAGCTTCCTGTGCTAGGGAAACGCTTGTGGCTACTACAAAGCAAAGGAAGCCAGGCTGGTCATTTCCAGAAAAAACAGCACCTTTTCTCAGGTAGCTAACTAGCCAAGGGACATAAAACTTGGGAGTCCAGAAAGCCTATCATCCCCTCTTGTTTCTACCCTGGGCTCTCAGTCTTTCTCCCAGCAGTGGGTGAAGTAAGTTCTTTGTCCCTGACCTCCCAAGGCAGCGTGGGAAGGAGATTCTTAATATCCTTCTCTGTAGCAGGCACAGTGAGACTGTTCTGGGAACCCCCCTGCCCTCAACCACAGGTTCTGTTCTCCAAGAGACAAACATTGACCTGACCAGGCATTCACTTAGACGTTTATGGAGTCTAATGAAAAGAAATTAGAAAAACAGAACTGAAGCAAAAATGCCTATCAAGCATTTCATTTTGCCTTCAAAAAGCATCTCAGAAATATCAGTCCATTAATGAGCTGATGATCCTGCCAGGGTAAGATTACAGTTGTCAAGTTCTTGAATTCTGGTGGATGATGGTCTCATGTTTCAAATCACGCTAGAATCAACATTAGTGGACTCTCTCACTGGCCAATTTTAGAACAGTGCTGCCTAAGATTTTTCTAATTAATTACTGTAAAGTTTAAACAACCTTAAAGCCAACTGCCAACAGGTTGATTGTGAGCCAAAACGCAAACTGAATGATCTACTTGTACTTCATAGGGGTCAGCAGTAGAGGGGGCTGTGGTCACAGTATTGTCGCAAGGCAGACAAAGGAGGAAACAGGTTGATGTGGCTTTTGTAATTTGTGAATGCTACCTGGGACAGCCATTTGTTTCTCTCAGAACATTCACATGACCTATATTTGGCCTTCTGGACCCAGTCCCTCCTCACCTGGAATGGGTGTGGGAGGAACGTTTCTTGACCTTCTCATAAGGCTCATCCAAAGAGGACTCACTCCACATTTTGGGCTTTATTGGTGACTTGTCATAATCGTTTCGGTGATAGTGCATCTGCCTTAGTCCCTCCAGGGACTGGGGAGGAGGGGGCCTGTTGTGCGATGGTGGCCGAGGAGGGAGTCCCTTGTGAGGAGACTGCAAGGGGGATATTGTGCTGGTAACCTGAGAGTCTTCTGCACAAAAGACAAAGAGAAGGAGAAGAGCTGAGCAAAGGCCATCCTGCTGTTACATCAACACCTTGGAAGCAGACAGGCAAACCCACTCTTTTGAGGAGCGCCTTGTGACTCCTTCCTCAGTAGCCAAGGCGAGTCAGGACAAGCCAAGCCAAACCTGAAGAAACTAAACTTAAACCCCACGTAGAAGTAAATGGCAAGAGAGATCACTCTGCTGATTAGACACAAATGGAGTGAGGTCTGAATTTTATTAAATACCATAAACAAAAGACTGCTTTATAACAAACAGTAAAACTGTGGTAGAGGGTGAAGGATAGGGTATGGTTTTACCCAAAACCCACGGCTGTCTCAAGTCAGTTCCTACTCATAGTGATCGACAGGGCAGAGCAGAATTGCTCTATAGGGTTTCCGAGGCTTTCTTCTGTGGAGCAACTCGTCTTTCTCCTGTGGAACAGCTCATCTTTTCCCTGTGGAACAGTGCATCTTTCTCCTGTGGAATGGATGGTGGGTTTGAACCACTGGCCTTTGTTGTTAGCAGCCCGATGCCTACTACCCCTCTATGCCACCAGGGCTCCTCAGCAAACTGTAGGTACAATTATATTGTAAGGCTCCTTTCAACAGATACCAAGTGTCTGCTTTGGGGAGTTTAAGCTTCATGAGCACATGGGTTTTTAGCTGTTTTGTTAACTTACATCCTGGTGGAGTTTTGGTGTGGCACTGCAGGATAATGCACTGGACCACAGGGGTGGTTTGAACCGCAAGGTTGGCGGTTCAAACCCAACTGCTCCTCAGAAACCCTATACAGGGTTGCTGTGAGTTGGAATCGACTCAACAGCACGTAACAACAACATATCCTTCGTGGAGTCCTGGTGTGGCACTGTAGGATAAGCGCTGGACTGCTAACATCAAGGTCAGAGTTTAAAACCCACCAGCTGCTCCTCGGGAACCCTCTACAGGTTCGCTAGAGTCTAAAGTGACTCAACGGCACTTAACAGCAACACTATTATCCTCGATTAATATTTGTTGGGAAGATGAGTGACAAAAATACCTGCTGATGGTTCTAGATATCTGTATCATCTGATTTCTATTTCCCAGAACTGTCTAGATTGTCTTTTAATGTCTTTCTGTGTGCTATTTTAATTTTGAAGCTGCCTTATATTCTTTGGGAAGGAAATGGGCTGCAAATAATAAATATTAATAGATTTCTCCTGGTTCCCAGGGAGTAACACTCTAATCAATGTAATACTCTAATCAATCTGCTGTAGGCACCTTTAGCTAGTCAAGAAAGGAGCATGGAAGTAGCTGGTCTTGGAGGAAATCTGAAGTGAACTGGAAGAGAGAAAAGGCAGGAAGGAATGAACCAAAACATAGAGATGCTGAAGAGTGGGGTGAAGCAGCAGGGAGACCAGGAAAAGCTGTGGTCAATAGGCCTACTTTGTGTAATAAGCAAGATGCCAAGCTAATAGAAGGTGTCCTGGTGGAGCAACGGTTAAGTACTTGATTACTAAGTAAAAGGTTGGTGGTTTGAATCCACCCAGCCACCTTTGGGGAGATAAGAGCTGGCAATCTGCTTCGG
Source organism: Chrysochloris asiatica (assembly GCF_000296735.1). Classification (NCBI taxonomy): domain Eukaryota; kingdom Metazoa; phylum Chordata; class Mammalia; order Afrosoricida; family Chrysochloridae; genus Chrysochloris; species Chrysochloris asiatica. The sequence goes on from NW_006408724.1 coordinate 167,391, forward strand.
TAAAGATGACTCTTTGTTATAGAGTTGACTCTGACTCATAGGGCCTACACAGAACCAGAATAACATACAAATCTGTCATGGAAGAAGTACAACCAGAATGTTCCTTAGAATCAAAGATGCTGAGACTTCGTCTCTGGTACTTTGGACATGTTGTCCGGAGGGACCACCTCCTGGAGGACATCATGCTTGGTAAACTGGAGGGTTAGCAAAAAAAGAGGAAGATCCTCAACAAGATGGTTTAACACAGTGGTAGCCGCAATAGGTTCAAACAACAACAATTTTAAGGATGTTGCAGGACTGGGCAGTGTTTCATTCTGTTGAGCATATAGGGTAAGTAGCTCTGGTAGTGTAGTGGTTATGAATTGGGTTGCTAACCTCAGGGTCAGCAGTTCAAAACTACCAGCTGTTCCGCGGGAGAAAGATGAGGCTTTCTGTTCCCGTGAAGATTTACAGCCTCGGAAAACTCTCTGCAGGGGCACTAGGAGTTGGAACCAACTCCATGACACATAACAACAACAACAACAACAACCAACACAATAGCATCTAACAACAAAGTCCATTTTCAACTAGTATTCTTTTCCTGGCCGAATTCTCAATTCTCTAGTCTTGAACTCTTAGCGTACTCTACATTTCTCTTCCTCCTTTGCCCCTTGACTCAGTAAAGGAAAGAGTTTCTAGAAAGATAGCCTACAATTTAAGTGAATTTAGGGTACAAAGTGAGGCAATAACACCTTTTTGGAAGTCTAAGCGACAGGGATATGGGGAAGACACTTTGTAACCACAAATAATGTATCAAAATTAGCTAATGACATTTACATGTGCTCCTGCTCACTTCTATTAAAGATGTATCTCACTAAATTGTTCCGCGTTCCTTCCCCCGGGGAGACTGGGAGGCAAACAGAATCTCTGGGATCACTAGATGTTAACTGATGTCCAGTCCATAAGCCCTATAGCCCATTTCCTTCCACCCATCTAATGAAGTAGACAATAAAAATAGAACAATCTGACTTCTTATAGCAGGGCCAAGACAACTGGGCAAATAACCCGCCCGGCTCTCCCACATCAATGGTAATGATTATTATTACTGCAATTATCCTTATTACTCTGACTTGAGTAGACCTTTTATGTTTTTCATATGAATAGTCACTTATCACTGCCAGCCTGAGGTTTTCCTAAGGGCAAAAAAAAAAAAAAAATTAACTGCCACTTAATATATTTCCACATAATTAGAGCTCTTGCCTCCCAAGTTTTGGTTTCACATCCATAGGAACATTCTTCGAGATTGTTCCATGTTTCAATTTCTTTATTTCCTTGTATGAAGGGGCTTCAAAAAGTCTGAAAAAAATCCCATTAACTTTTAAATCCATGTTCCCACAAACTTTTTGAAGCCTCTTAGTATATATATGCAAGCAGGAGGGTCATTTCTGCTTTTCTAAAAATTTCTCTTAAAAATATCCCAATAACTGCTAGGTTCTTTTCAAGTTCAATGTTGTATAATAAGGCCATTTTTTAAGTCATGAGCGGGCATTGGAAGGGTCATTTCCCCCTTCCATTTTCCTACAACCTCAGATATCTTCCAGTGTATGCATTGTCCCTTCCTTCATCCTCTGAGGTGGGTTTCCATCCAAATCAATTCTGTGATCTAAATCAATTCCCACCTCTCTCCTTGAGAAATTATTTTTGTTCAGGAGAAAATTATGCAAGGTTTAAGCTAAGACTCCGTTTAGTTGAAAACTCAGTTTTGGCTACTACAAAGGGAAGAACGATTCACTGCCTCAGAATGCTAGTAAACATGTACTTATGTAGCGCCTCCTCCAGCCTCCACCACCAAGTATGCCAGTATCGGGAATTTCAAGAGCTTGCTGGGAATTCAGATTGCCATCTTGAACTGGCTCTTGCCTTATATAGCACGGTCTCCAGACTGTTGTTGTAAGCTGCCATTGAATTGGTCCCCAACTTACAGAACCCCAGGTGCAATGGAACAAAACACCGCCCAGTCTCAAGCCTCCACTGACAGATGAGTGAGTGGTGGCCTCACCCAGGGGGTACACTGGTTGGGAATCAAACTCCCATCTCCCACAAGGAATACAAGCATTCTGCCCCTGAGCTGCCATTGTCCCCAGGTGAGCACTGTGTAACATGGTGCTCTCAGTATCCAAGCAGGACATGGGTAACCTACCGTCCTCAAGAACAAGGGCATCTGAGAGGGAGCTGTCTTCACTGGCAATATTTCCATCTGTGAAGAGAAAAACAAAAGGCCAGGAGTTTAACACAGTCAACAGGCAAAACCTTATCTGTTTGTTTATCACTACTTGATCTCTTTCTAATCAGAAATAACCCATGAGAGTGAGTACTGTTGGACATTTCTTTCTTTTTTTATGGTGAAAATATTCACCAAGGCATTTCTTTTGATAGTCCCTGGGGTGGGTCATTAATTCACCTGCTCCACCCCTACCACTGCGAGGTGCCTCAGCATTTGTGTATTTGTGATCTTGTTTATTCAAACTCAAGGCTGCCCTGTCCATTATTGTCCCAGCACAAACTCAGGGCATGTATCAACTAAACCAGAGAAAAGAAACTGCTATTTATTTTACAAATATGAAACTAGGATGGGTACTTCTCTTTGCTCTTATGGCATCAAATAACTTCTCAATAAACTTTTAAGTCATTAGTACAGTAAACAAGCAAGCTTAAGTATAGCCTCTATCTTTCAGAAACTTGTTTATCAACACCATTCAATTAGCCATGAGAACATGCCCAAGAGGGAGATAATAAAACAATCCTCCCTCTTTAACTGCTCTCTGAGGAAACTGAGGTGTACCTAGGAAAGAGTGGCTGTTGTTATGTGCCGTGAAGTTGGTTCCAATTCATAGTGATCCTGCATAGGGTTTCCGAGGCTATAAATCTTTACAGGAGCAGAAAGCCTCATCTTTCTCCTGCAGAACTGCTGGTAGTTTCGAGCTGCTGACTGTGAGATTAGCAGCCCAACTCATCACCACTATGCTACCAGAGTCCCTTAGGGAACAGTTAGAAGTAGGCTATTCTGATCTCCAGGCAAAGCTGGGAAAATATCCCAAGTCTTCAGATTCTAAGCTCAGGTTTTCCTTTTGAAATTAAGATAACAAAGAAAACCAAAAAAACCATGCTAAGGAACCAGAGAGAACCCTAATGAATTTGTTATGAAAATGTTATTTCAATGACATAGAAAAACAAAGAAGGTTGCTTCTTGAGCTATTTTTAAAAATGGCGGTACACTGGAAACGATGGATCACCAGTTCATAGGGATCATGCCTGAGGCTGGAGTTCTGTTGGTAGTGCTCACAGGAAAGTCACTCTGGTAGCATGGAAAAGCAGCTTCTCCAGTGGCAAATCATGCCTGGTATTCTCATCCCAGTTCTGTTCCAGTAGCTCTGTTGCATGTTTCCTCAGTGCCTTCCAGTGGGCAGGCAGAGAGCAAGATGAAACAGGGCAGAAGACAAAGGCCGCTCCACAGGGAAGTGTGTGTGTATATATGGAGGTGGCGTGGCCAGAAACAACAGGGTGCTATACGGGAAGATAGTTGCTCGTAATTCCCTAGTGTAAAAGAATCTTAAACATGAATAAACTATACTGAAAACATGTATAAACTATGAAAGAATGAGTGCTATATATAGTTTGAAGAATTTGGTGACTTACGAAAGAAGGGATTATATACTTGGAGGATTTTATGCTTGTGGATAGATTTGGGAGTATTTCCATCTACTGTTTACCAAATAGAATCATCCAAACTCCTAGCCCCTGACTGACCCAGGCTCAGTGGGGTGAGTCCTCCCAAGGTTCAGCTCTGATGGAGGTAGTTCCCGCTAGAGGGGACAGGAAGCCCCTGGTAACAGTCAGACTGAAGGGACAGGGGCTGGAGGAAGTACTAACTTGCAGGGTCCAGCACCCAGCCTTACCTTCAAGACGTGAACAGGGTGGTCAGGGCTGGGTCCCTCCCCCTTGTGGCTACACTAGTACCACTAACTTGGCTCAGCGCACACACGCTGAGAGCAGAGAAGAGCCTTTCATGCATCATTACAGGTTCTCCCAGGGGGGGCAGTAAATAGTGGTAATGATAGTTTGATTTGTATAATTAGTATAATTCCTTTCATCTGTGCTTTACTGCGCTCATCTGGTATCAGGTCTTATTAGCTTCATTTTATGGATGGAAAAATTAAGACACACGGTGGTTATGTAACTTGCTTAGATCTTGTAGGGAGCTGGGCTAAAACCAATTATAGGACCTTAAGCCTGGTTCCCTCAGACCTGCGTGTGGGCAGAAGTGGGGTTAGGGAGCCCTTGTTTGGGGAGTGGGGCTAGCACTGACCATCTATGATTAGTGAAGCCCTCTGGGTGGGTTTCTTGCCAGACTTGATGCGATTCTCGTTGATTGCATTTTCAATCTCTTGTAACTTCTTCAGTGCATTCAGATAAGAGGTTTTCCTTTGCTTCTTCAGTTTTTTGCTGACATTGGGGTCACTGGCTAGGCGGCGGGCAGCCTCTGTAATCTGGGATTGAATGGCAAACTCTCGCTCCAGACGTTCCAGTTCGGCTTCCTGTGGGAGGGAGAATCACAACTTATGCTTAATAAGGAGATATTTCCCTACCATCTTCCCGGTCCCTTCTTCCTTAGAAGACCAGCAATGTTGTTGTTAAGTGCCATCGAATCAGTTCTGACTCATAGCGACCCTGTATAGGGTTTCCAATGAGTGGCTGGTGAGCTTGAACCGCCGACCTTGCAGTTCAAGTGGCTTTGCAGTCTGGCGCATTAACCCACATCACCACACCAAGACCAGCAATACCAGTGTCTAATTCCAAGCTTGCCTGGCCCTGCCATGATAGCTGAGTGGCTTCCAATCCTAAAAGCCCTGGAAGCGGAATGGCCTCAGTATGCCTCCTTCCCCCGCACCCCCCCTTTTTAATCTAATCTGTATTTTCCCACTGTAGAGAAAAATTTATTGTGGTAAAATAAATAGGCAAAAAAGAAAGCCTTTTAAACCATTTTTGAGTGTACATATCCGTAACATTAATTACATGTGCTATATTGTGCAACCATCACCACTGTGTATTCCCAACGTTTGCCATCACCCCAAACAGAAACTGAGGGCCCCGTAAGCAACTTCCCATCTCCTTCCAGTCAGCCCTTGGTAACCTCTATGAAGCTTCTGTCTTGTGCTTTTGCTTGTTCTAGATAGTTTACGTCAATGGAGACATACTACATCTGCCCTTTAGTGTCTGACTTATTTCATTCAGCAGAATGTTTTCAAGGTTCATCCATGTCCTGGCATGCATCAGAATTTCACGTCTCTTTTTGGCTGAATAATACAGGCACACCCACTTTTGAGACTCCTGGTCCCTGTGTCTTTCTGGAGACAAATGCTGGTCCATACACTAGCACTATCATCAAGGAGCACAGGGCTCCCACGCTGTCGTTCTTAGGATCTCCTGTCTTCATTTCTATCGTCTCCATAACGTTTACGAAGAAAAACCTTCCTGGAAGGCCAGAGTCCATTTGATGGTTATTTTCTTTCCATTGTGGGCCTCAGATGCAGAATTATTTTGAGAGCTATCTTTCTGTTATTCTTTTCTGTAGCTTTGCTGACAGACTTATGTATAAGGGCACTTCAAAAAAGTCCACAGAGAAATTCCGTTATCTTTTCATTTTTTCTGTGAACTTTTTGAACCCCCCTCATATGTACACCCCTATACTCAAACTGCCTTTCTCACATACCTATGGCGTCACATCTATTATACCCCTCAAGCTGAGACAGAGCCCATGTAGCTACTAGAAGCTCTGCTCAGGTTGTGATTTGGGCACACCAAGAGGGATGGTGGTAGAGCCAGTTTTCCCTTTTGGTTGTTGGGTGCCATTGAGTAGAGTCCAACTCCTAACCACCCCAGGTGCTCTATAGGGTTTTCTGACCTGTAATTTGAAAGGAAGCAGATCACCAGATTTTTATTCTGGAGAACCACTGGGTAGATTCCAACTGCCAACCTGTTGGTTAGCAGCTGAGCACTAAACCACTGTTCCAGTAGGGCTCCTTGAATGTGCTTCCAAATCTTGTTCTTCCCACCTCTGTCTTAGGCAGTTTCCTCCCTGTCTCTCCATTACTTAGACTAAGAGGAGTAAGTGGAAAAATTTTCCCTCTAGGAGCGTTTTGATTCCAGGTGTAACTTAGTTGGAGGAAAATGAAGCTGCCAGAACATGCCTGGTAGGCCCAGAGGTGGACAGTAGATTAGCTGCTGGCCTCTCTCCTGATCAACTGTGTCCCCCTCTGCAGGGTGTGTGGATACTGCTTGCTGGGACTGAGGGTAGGTTAGGGTTAGGGGTGAGTGTTAGGATTATAAGTGAATGCAGAATACTCCAGAATCACCAAATTGTCCATTGCTTGATTTCTTATAATTCCTAATGAAACCCCTCAGGTCAGACACTTCTGAGCAATAGACTAACATCTTGCTGCTCCACGTTCAGAGAGCAGCAGGTATTACCCCAACCACAGAGCTAATAACTACATGACAAATGTCTCTGGCTTTTTGGTAAGGACAAGCAGGTTGCCCTAGGAGATTCATATTCACATTAAAGTTGGAGGAGACCTAATCTAAGCATTTAGGAGCAGACTGCTGTGTTTGTTTTAGTGGACAGATCTTCCATTGTAGCCGAAGACAACATCCTTGCCTCTGGGTACAATTGGCCAGATTGGACTGCTCTATCAAGGACAAAATTCTTGCCTTGATTTTATTTACTTTGAGAACTTTCGATTTTAGAAATGAGGATCATTAAGTGAGAGGAAAAGGTGAAGGTTAAATGGAACTACTTAGGAGAAAATAAACTACTTCCAAGGCCTTCTCATGCTGCCTGGATTTGTTCTCTCAGAGGGAGAAAATATCAATATGGACTCCCGCCCAGGGTCTTGCAACAAACAAGTCACCCAGGACAAAGGCCATTCTGTGAGTTCTGACTCCACCTAGCAGCTGTTCCTGGGCTGTTTCGATAGACATGATCCAAGATGCTGACCCACAGTTGTGTGGGAGCCCAGGACAAATACTCCCAACTTACACTGACACAAATCTAGGGCTGAACACCATCTGCCCAGATGACTCTCTGTTGTACAACTAGGGAAGCAAAGTACATTTCCAGGTGAAATGTGGACAGAATCTAGTCAAGGAGGATTTCTTTCTTCTCTTAGAGGAACGCTGCAGAATGCCAGCTAGTTTTGTGGTACTTTGAAAAAATAATAAATTGAGGAGAGATAACATGCAGAAGCAGGTAAAAAGAGATGCAAATGGCATTCCTGAGGAGCTAAACTCATCTTTCCTGAAACAGTGTTACTGGTGTGATGGTTTAGTGGGAAGATGTGAAGATCCATGTGGGTTGGGGGCTATTCATTGAAAATGGGACTGCTTTTAAAAAGTTTAGTACCTCCAGTACTAACTCAGATAAAATCTGGACCCAACCAAACTCCACACCTGCACTTCTCATTTTAATCTCTACTCCAAGCAATTAATACTGAGGGAGCAGGTGATGACGACTGAGTTACATGCTCTCCATGTTACTTGTTCATTTAATCCCAGTGACAACCCAAAAGGGAGCACGAACTTCCTTTTACAAAAGAGCACAACTGTGTGGCATGGTTTAATTCTGGATGAATTATTCTGGTGTGGCCACCAGCCCTGAGGACCTGTAATGCCTGGTGGTCAAACACTGCTCTTCCCTCTGCAGCCAGCCTCATGCTAACCCTACTGTACCCAACACAGGAGAACATCACTTCTTCTCATTCCTTTTTCAGTAGACTGAAAAACCCAACAGTTGTTTAGTTTAAATATAAAGAATGTCTGTCTTGAGCACTGTACTGTTTTAAGAGCTATCTAGATGGGATCAAATTGACAACTCCAAAGATTAGAAAGGAAATTTAGGGGGCAATGAACTTATGTCAATGAGGGAAAACAATTCAGAAAAGCAGGGTGAAGACGGTAGCGCATTTTGGAGAACGTCACTGATGCCAATGAATAGCACATGTAGAAATTGTTGAATTGGTGTCTGTTTTGCAAATAAGATAAAACCTGTTTTATAGTATTTCCTTTCCCTTTGTTTTTGATTCCTGCTCCTTTTAACTTTCTTTATTTGGTGTAAATTTGGGAAGACATTTCCTGGATATGACCCTGAGGCTTGGATGTAATATGACTTTCATGTCTCTTTGTCTGATGCTGGATACATATTACTGAACGCGAGACTCAAGATTTTGTGTGTGTTTTGTTTCCTGCTCCCCAGCCTGAACTCTCCAGCACCAGTTCCAACCCGTGTTTAGTCCAAAAACATAAGAAACACTTCAGCAATCCCTCCAAATACAAGGGTACAAAAGGCCAGGGGAGACCATGCACCTTGCTCTACAGGGATCTTAGCAGCAAGGGGAAGGTCACGCCAGAGACTGCAAGCTCTGCTCCTAGGGTGTCCTTGCACTGTTGGGTATGCTTCTGTGGTAGTTTTCTTCCATACACCTAGCTTGAGAGGCACTCTGGTGGCACAATGGTTAAAGTGCTCAGCTGCTAATAGAAAGTTTGGCTATTCGAACCTGCCAGATGCTCTGAGGAAAGACTATAGCCTTGGAAACCCTGTCATAATGTGGGGTCATTATGAGTTGGCATTCAATGCATATATATACCTGGTAACAAAGGGGTGTGTGTGTGTGTGTGTGTGTGTGTGTGTGTATGTTGTGTGTTGTGAAGTTGATTCTAACTCATAGCAATGTGATGTGACAGATTAGAACTGTCCCTCAGAGTGTAGTAAGCTATAACCTTACCAGAAGTACATCTTTAGATCTTTTCTTCCATGGAGTGGCTGAGTAGGTTCAAACCACTACTGTTGTAGCGCTGTAGGATCAGCACTGGGTTGTAAACAGCAGGGCTGGTGGTTCAAACCCACCAGCTGCTCCTCAGAAACTCTATACAGGGTCCCTATGAGTCAGAACCAGCTCGATAGCACTTAAAAACAACTTATCTACTACACTTGAGAAAGGGCTAGGTAACCATTCAAAAGATAAGTGTGTATCAGTGTTGCTGGAATGTTCTCCCTGAGCTTAGTTGCTTGTGGTAGGCTTAGACATAGGTTAGACAAACAACTTCAATTGAAATTTCAATGCTTACTTATACAAATTAACCCTATCAAAGAGAAACGTACTGACTAATCAGCTAACAACAACAACAACAAAAATGGTAAAAGGAACAATGCTGCCATCTGGTACAGATGAAGAAATTGTTATAGAAAATGTACACAGAGTAACTGACAAATAGGGAAGATAAGAAGAATGTAAAATAATCCAACAACAGAAAGGAAGGACACACCTCTCCTTTGGGCAGGATTTTCTGTTCATCCAGCTTGAAGGCAGTCCCTATTCTTCTCCGAACAATGGGTGGTTCCTCCCCTGGATCCAGGGGATATTCGACTGGCAGTTTGCCCGTGAGTTCCTGCACATGAAATGGCGTTAGCAGTGCCACAAAACAGAGTAGAGCACATGCCTTTTCCCACTATGCACTCATGCACACGCACACACATTCAGTGCAGGCATGAGAAATGCTAACGTTAGCAATACTCATAAATTAGAGTTTATATACTGAAATTTCATTTCCCCCAAAAAAGCAAATGAGTAGTCTTCTCTACAGAACAGAACACTTTGAAAAGATTTTTACAAAGTACATTTTTACAAAGAAAATTACTGTTGGCTCTAACATAAACCTTATGTTTCTTTCCGGGAAAACACAAGTGTTTTCTGTGTGCCTACTATGTGCCAGGTGAGGGCACACAGCCACCCCTTGGACATGAGACCTCAGGTCCTTCGACAAGTAACCCTTTGCTCTTCCCAGTGTATCAAATATTCCCTCTCAAATATTTACAATAAAAATCACTTTTCAAATGAGTTTTCTTAAATGGAGTGGGATCTGCATGGCAAATCCCAGAGAGATGTGTTTTCACATAATTTAGAAACTCTGAATCCTAAATTACTTCTGTTGGCCAAGTTCTAAAGGAACTTGAAATATAATATTATTGATGAGGCAATTTAACATAATCTGATCTGTTTGTGTCTTGGGCCCTGGAAATCTAATTGCTGTGAGCATGATGACAGTGAATTTAGTTAATGAACCTCTCTAATGACAAAGATCTCACACAAAAGTTGGAATGTGATTCTATATCAATGGCTTAAATAAAAAATGACTACCGATCAAATTTGAATCAGCAGCAAATGCAAGTTGTAGAGGGAAGGCAGAGTCACTGCAAGAAGTAACTTCCAGAGCTACCATTGCATCTACAGTGATAAAGTCAGCAATTCTAGATAAAGTCTACCTCTAGTCCCAAATCAACACAGATGTTGCCCAGAGACTCGGGTGGCCCGATGAGTTAGTGTTGGGCAGTTTTTTTCCAGGAAATCCATCATCCACACAAAGAGCTTTTGTGCTGGACAGCCTGGTCCTAGTGTCCAATAGGCAGGAAAGTCCACGTCATCAAATTCCAGGCACTAGCTGACCTCATCATATGAGCAGAGAGTCTGGTTCTTCCCCACTGCGGGGTGCCTGTGTGAGGCTGAGTGTGTATGTACAGGTATGTGTGACTATAAGCACACACACTCTCCGACCCTCCTGGTCCTATTTCTTCTGTGTTCAGTTAACTGGGAAATGAACCCTTGGACTTTTTGTCCTCTAAGCATTTCAGAGCATAATGGTCAACTAGTCCTGGTGTGGCACTACAAGATAGTGCACTGCACTGCAAGGTCAGTTTGAACTGCAAGGTCGGTGGTTCAAACACACCAGCTGCTCCTTGGAAACCCTATACAGGGTCACTATGAGTCAGAATCATTGCAACGGCACTTCACAACAACAACATTTGAGTATGAAATGTTCTGCGATTTTTCTTTTCTTTTTTTTAAGAAACATGGTTCAAATGCCTCCAAAGCATTTATGTGTTTATTCTGCAACATTGTAATCTGCTTCCCTAAAAGGCTGTCCATAAATAACATAACACGTTAAGGACTTTATACTGTTGGGTCTTTCTTTTTATCTTAAAACGTATGAAAAAGAGAGGAAAGATTTGTTAAAGTTGCTATTGATTTATAATTTGAGAGTGTCTGTGGTTTTCAAACTATAAATTTATACATGGGATGACTGATATTTTTGCCCCCCATCTACTAGAAGGTATTTGAATCAAGGTCTTGATTCTCTAGAAATTTCAACTAGTTTCACATGCAGCCAGAGCCTCTTGGAGACAAGCAGTCATTTAGTGTACTGGCTGGGCTGGGTTCCTCTCCTTATACTGTGCCATATGCGCCCACTTTGCCTCATTATGGCCACAGTGTACCCCCAGGGGACTCAAAGTGCTTCTTGATACTGTGAGCTGAAAGGGAGTGAAGCATGGATACAGAGAAACAGGCGAGTTAGCAAAAAAAAAAAAGGCTTCTCCCTTCACTGGACATACAGAGGTGACTGTGGGAATAAACCCTGGGGAAGCAACATAGCAGCAATTTGCCAACGGATGGTTTCTAGTCAGTGTATTTCTCCCTCTCAAGTTATGCTTTCTGGCGTCAATGTGATGTGGAACTGGGAGCTTTTGTTTCCTTTATTTTGTTTTCTGTATTCAAGAGAGGTAGTGAGACTCTTATAACACATGCTAACCTTGCCCTGAAATGTTCAACGTGGCTTCCCCACTGGGTTGAGTGCTTTCTCCTTTATTAATAAAACAAGGCTTTACAAATTATTAAAGCCAGACACCGAAATCCTTACGTTTTTTAGTCCCTCCCACATATTCTTTATAAAAATGCTGCTAAAATTAACAGGATCACATAGCACATTCCCCATTCAGGCCAATTGCTTTCCTAAGGTTTGCAATGGGTTTGTGCTAATGTGGTTCTGCTTTGAGTAGGCTCGGGTTTAAATCAATCCAGACCTTAATTAAGCCAAGTTGAAATGTAATGTGATCTCACTCCCTGGCTCCTTAGTTCATTCTTCCCCATGCTGCAAAGCATTGAGGGGGAGGGGAAATCGTCTCTAACTTAGTTTGGGAACCTCATAATACTTCTCATTCTGAGCTACTTACCCACTTTCTGTGGAGTAAAAGCTCCCATCATGCATGAGTGCATGCACACACACATGCAGAGTGACATGTGTTTCGTTAAAAAGTTAAGTCTCCAAACACACTAACAGAGAGCCATGGAATAAACAGGAGAAGGTAGAAATGGACTTTCAAATAAATACAGAGGGTGACCTGCAGCAGACTCTAAATCCCAGTGAGACCTGAGGCCAGAGGAAGCACTGCTTTGCATAAAGTTTAAAAATATCACGAGGCTAAGATTTCATAAAACACAACAACAAAAAGTTCAACATCAGATCATGAGGTTTGAAGGACATTAAATATTAAGGCAAATTCTGTTTTTGTTGTTGTTAGCTCATTGTTGTTAACTCTCCCACCGCCATTGATGCTAAGTTGATTTCCAGAGCCAAATTTAAAATATCCTTGGAGAAACAAAATCTACAACAACAAAACACTCAGGCAAAACACTAAATCCAGAGGAGTAATAAAATACAAAGAAATGCTTTGTAAGTGACCATGGGCCATGGATGATCCCTGGTGACTTCACTTTGACTCATAGCGACCTAGTCCTGGTGTGGCGCTACAGGATAGTGCGCTGGACCGCAAGGTCGGTGGTTCAAATTCACCAACTGCTCCTCAGAAACCCTATACAGGGTCACTATGAGTTGGAATCGACTTGACAGCACTTAACGACAAGTAAAACTGTATTCTACTGGGTGTTCAGTGGCTGGTTTTTCAGAAGTAGACGGCTAGGTCTTTCTTCTGAGGTTTTGATGTCTGCCTTTAATAATTTGTAAAGCTTTGTTTTGTTTTTAATAAAGGCATACCTGGAAACTCCAGTCTTTTGGTTAGCAGCTGAGTGTGTTAGCCATCTGTACCCATGAGTTACAAAACCAAAACCATTCTGACTCATAGCAACCCTATAGGACTGACTCATAGCAACCCTACAGGACTGACTCATAGCAACCCTATAGGACTGACTCATAGCAACCCTATAGGACTGACTCATAGCAACCCTATACGACTGACTCATAGCAACCCTACAGGACTGACTCATAGCAACCCTACAGAACAAAGTAGAACTGCCTCAGGATTTCCAAAGCTGTAAATCTTCACAGGAACAGACAGCCTCATTTCTTCCTTGGAGCAGCGGGTGGGTATAAACCTTTGACGTTGTGCTTAGTAGTCCAATGCTTACCCCACTGTAGCACAAGGGCTTCACATGTATTAGAGGGGACTGTTACTATTGCTCATCACTTAGCCTCTAGTGGAGTCCTACATAGGATTTAGCCAGGACTCCTGGTGTGGCACTGTAGGATCAGCACTAGATTCTGCACCAGCTGCTCCTTAGAAACCCTACACAGGGCAGCTATGAGTCAGAACTGACTCAATGACATTTAACAACAACAACAACTTTTCACAAGTGCCACTGTTCCATTTACTTCCACAGAATTAATGCTTCCAAGACAACATGACACAGAATTGCCTGGTCCTGTGCCATCCTCACAATTGTTATGCATGAGTCCATTGTTACAGCCTCTGTTAGTTAATATTGTTGAGTGTCTTCCTCTTTTTCTCTGACCCTTCATTTTACCAAGCATGGGACTAGTCCCTCCTGATAGTGTGTCCAAAGCACAAAAGATAAAGTCTCACCATCTTTGCTTTAAAGGAACAATTGAGCAGTGCTTTTTCCAAGATAGATTTCTTCATTCTTCTTCTGGTGGTGGTGGTGATTTGCTGTGGAGTCAGTTCTGACTCATAGCAACCTGGTTTAGGGTGTCTAAGGCTGTAAATCTTTACAGGAGCAGAAAGCCTTATCTTTCTCCCATTGAATGGCGGGTAGTTTTGAACTGCTGACTTTGAGGTTAGCAGCCTGACTCATAACCACTATGCTACCAGAGCTCCTTCATTCTTCTTGTAGTCCATGGTATATTCAGTATCTTTGCCAACACCATAATTCAAATGCATTGATTCTTCTCTGGTCTTTCTGATTCATTGCCCAGCTTTCCCAAGCATATGAGGTGATTGAAAACACCATGGCTTGGTTTAGTCACATCTTAGTCCTCAAGATGTAATTTTTGCTTTTTAACTTTTTAAAGAGGTGTTTTGCAACAGATTTGCCCAATGCAATATGTTGTTTGAATTCTTGATTGCTGCTTCCATGAGCATTGATTGTGGACCCAAATAAAATGAAGTCTTTGACAGCTTCAACCTTTTCTCTGTTAATTATATTATTTATTAGCCCAGTTGTGAGGACTTTGGTTTTCTTTAGACTGAGGGGTAATCCACACTAAAGTGTATAGTCTTTTATCTTCATTGTTGTTGCTGTTATTAGGTAATGTTGATGCTCAAATAATCATATTAAAACATATATACGTAAGTCTATATATGACTGTAAGGAGCTTTGCAAACCCTACTCAGGGTCTTTAATGAGTCAGAATTGACTCCACAGCATATAACCACCACCACCATATATGACTATGTATATATTCTCTACAAATAAATCATGTTATACATACAAAATAGAAAGACAACATGACAGAGCTTTGGGTGTTGCCAAACATTTGTGTGTCTTGAGAGGTCTTAGCTCTGTGCTGTGTTCTCTTTATTATCCCCACCTTTGCCTTTGATCAATATGCCAAGAGAGATGATGTCACAAACAACACATGACAACACAAACATCTCCACATGACCGAACGTTAACCACTCACAGCTTCTCGGAGGCAGAGTTTCTTCAGCTCCTCCAGCCGCTGCCGTAGTGTTTCCTCCAGAGCTTCCTGCCTGGATTTCAGGGCAGCCAGCATGTCTTTCTTGGCCGACTGAGAGCTATCTGATTCCTGGGAGCCTGTCAATAAACAGTGGGGTTACTGGGTCAGCCGACAGGGACGCACACATCTGGACCACTAATGAATTTAACTGGAGCCCACACTGTGGATGTGGGATTTGCCCCAGGAATCAAGGGAGCATGAAATAAAGCAGGTGTTGCAGAGCTGCAAGTGTAAAGAGTGAAATTTCTAGCACTTTATGGAATTTATAGCTAGTCAGAAGAGCTGGCAGGAACATTTACTCCTGAAATAGAAGTGTGTTTTTCTTGAGTATCTTTAAGATTTGCCATATACCAGTTTTAATTTCATTACAAAAATTTAATAGACTACACCATTCACAGGGAATGTACAGTTCAACCTTGCCATTTTATTCTTTAAGTTTTCTTTATTTGATTTAAAGATGCTTGCTTTCCTAAGGACAAGGATAGCGCATGTTTATCATAAAAACTCTGAAAATGTAGAAAAGTATGAAAATAGTCTATAAATACTCATCCAGGGATAGTCACTGTTGATGTTAGGGTGTATTTTCTTTTGGATGTTTTCTAAGTACATATTTAAGGGACTTTCACAAAGTTCGTGGAAAAATCCCATTATTTTTCAATGACATTTTTAAATGAACTTTCTGAAGTCCCTTTGAATATTTAAAATAAAGTTAGGACGTTATTATACTTTTTAGATTATTTAATATTGTATTCTGGGCAAACTATCTCCAAACAAAAGTTATACATATTCCCACATGCTTTTCAGGATAGAAATATCTGTACATTGATGCAAACAGAAGATGATGTTGTTAAGTGCTGTCCAGGCGATTCCAAAGATAGCTAGATACAAAAGTTTTATAGACAGTAAATAGTGAACCAAACGGAAGAAAAAAAAGTTGAAGAGGAATTGCGGTTAGACCAGAAGAATACTTTCTGGGTTGCAGTGTTTGGATCCTGAAATAGGTTTCCTGCTGTAATGGAATGGGTTAGAAAAGGTATGTTGACTCCCTGAAAAAAGAAAAGCAGATTATCACTTTTCTTCTCATGCCTATGGTGGGCCAAGCATTTGAAATGCATAGATGTTCCTGGGCATGCATTCAAGAAGGGAGTGTGTCAAATGATCACATTTACAGCAACATCAAAAACAAATAATTAAAACAAAACAAAAAATAATTAGGAATGAATACAGTGAAAGCTGTGTCAGATCTCTACAGTGGAAATTTTAATACATGGTTAAGAAAAGTTAAAGGCCTAAGTAAATGAAGAGATATACCATGAACATGGACAGGAAGTTTGAAATTGTAAAGATATTAATTCTCTATGAATCAAATAATCTCAGCTGGATTGGGGGGGGGGGCAGAAATTGTATTACCCTAGGAAGCAATGTTGTTGTTAAGTGCCATTGAGTCAGCTCTAACTCATAGTGACCCTCTATAGGGTTTCAAGGGAGCGGCTGCTGAGTTTAAACCACTAACCTTGTGGTTACAGTCCAGTGCTGACCTACAGTGCCACCAGATTCCAATATTTGCATCCAATTCAATAAACAATGATAGGTGTCTGATCACAAAGTTAGATCTATGCCTTTGCCTCAATTGTTGTTAAAGTGCCATTGAGTGTGTTCCGATGCATAGTGACCCTGTATAGGGTTTTCCAAGGAGTGGCTGGTGGGATTGAATCAAACCGCCAATCTTGCTGTTAGCAGGTCATTGCTTATCCTACAGTGAGTGCCACACCAGGATTTCTTTGCCTCAATAGACTCTGCTATATTTTAATTCTCCCCATAAGTGTACCTTCCTTTGATTTTATTAGAATCCTGGTGTGGCACTGTAGGATAAGCACTGGACTGTTACCTGCATGGTTGGCAGTTCAAGTCTACTAGTCACTCCTTGGAAACACTACACAGAATCGCTATGGATTGGAACCGACTTGATGGCACTAACAACTATTTTCTTTAAAGTCTCTAAGCAGCGAACCCATATTCCTTCAGTTACCATCCAGTCTTATAATTGTAATATCCAATAACCCTTCATGCCTACATATATTTTGACTCCAAGCTGGGTGTTTCCTTTCTTCCTTCAGCCCACTCTAGCTTGAAATGGAGAATACCTGTCATTGCAGTTGGAATATACTATCTTTATGGCTCCCTAGTAGCAGATAAATATTAGCTGAATGAAGAAACAAATGTTGTTTGTCATGTACTTGGAAATTAGAATTAAGTTGTATCTCATCTTGATAAACATATCTAAAGCCTGAAAGTCTTTTCTCTCCAAAGTACCTACCTTCCAAATTTTGACTCATTTTTGTAGCTCTTGCCTGGATTTGTCATGCTTCAGTTGCAGGTTTCCAAATACAATAGCAAACTCTAATGAAAGCTTGACCCTTACAGAGTCTCCATTACCTCATGCTTTCATATACTAAATCCATATGGTGGCATGCTCACAGAGCACAGCATTGGATATTATAGCAGGCTCCCTTTTTTGAACTGCTTCAGGTTTTGTACCTCCGTAAGTCAATTATCCTGCGCTCGTCAGTACCAAACTATCTTCAGTTTATACCCACTGAATGCACCAAGACGAAATCATTCTGAGTCTTAACTCTGGCTCTCTTAGTTATAGGCATCAACCATATTTGAAGACACACAGGAGTTTAATGATATATACTCTGACCCATCATCTAAAGAATGAATGAATACAAAAGTAAATTAATACTGGAAAGAAGTCAGACTAGATTTAAAACACAGGCCTGGAGAAACTTGGGTCCAAGAAGATAAAGAAGTTTTTAGCTCATGTGAAAAAGTCATTGTTTTCCCTTTCACCTCAGCCTAACCTCTCAATAGGAAATGATGATTTATTAAGCCTAATCTAAGAGTTGACTATGTTTAAAATTGGCAAAACTCACAACATAAAACTTTGGGAGGTTAAATGCATAATTTTTGGATGGTCTGGTCTTTGGTTATAAGATTAGTTAAGATTTGGCCATAAGCTACAGGATTCATTAATGCTACCTAAATTACCATCATTTATAATAATTAGCTCAAATACCAAACCCACATAAGATGGGTAAGATATAGTTTTTGGCAGAGTAGATGACTTAAGAGACCCTCTCGATTTCTGGCACAGTTGAAGTTTGTTGGCTCTGTTTCCTACCTTTAATACTAAAAGTTACTTCATGAGGACTAGGGTGGCTGGCTACAGAGTTAAGTCTTTGCGAAGTCATTGAGTCAGCTTACCCTGGACTTGCAGATTCCCATTTTAGTGATAACTGGTGGTTGAGTAAAGGTTAAAACAGATCTGTGTTGGATGAAGTCTAAATCATTCATTAGATGTGTGGCCTTAGTTTGGGCACTAACATGATCTCTCTTATTTGTTGTGAGGACTAACAGAGAGAATGCATATAAAGCATTCAGCACTGTTCCTGGAATAATAGTTAAACACTTGGTTTGCAGAGATTCCCTTGCTGCTGCTGTGGATGAAGATAGGATTGGAGACAAGGAGAGGGAGCTGGTTTTGGGACTTTCTACTCCATACTCCTTAAGTGTAGAACAGTTCCATGGTAATCTGGGTTAGGACTCCTGATGTGACACTGTGGATCAACACTGGACTGTAAACCACAAGTCAGCAGTTCAAACCCACCAGCTGCTCCTCGGAAACCCTGTTCAGGGTTACTGTGTGTTGTTAAGTGCCGTCGAGTCGGTTCCGACCCATAGCGACCCTGTACAGGGTTTCCGAGGGTGTAAATCCTTACGGGAGTAGAAAGCCTCATCTTTCTCCGGCGGAGTGGCTGGTAGTTTCGAACCGCTGACCTTAAGGTTCGCAGCCCGATTCGTAACCACTACGCTACCAGAGCTCCTTAGGGAGTGGGAACTAAATCAAAGGCAGCTAACAATCACAACAACAATCTGGCTTATGTATTTAGATTTCTTGTCCATACTGCATTTATAAAGAAGTTCCCACTGCCTGATTTTCTTTAAGGAAAACAGTCTGCCCTGGAGGCAGGACTCCTCTGTTTTGGAACTTGTAGTGTTCTGGTATCATGCTGTGGGATAAAGTACTGGAGGGAAAGGTCAATTTGAACCATAATGTCGGGGGTTCAAATTCATCGCTCCTCAGAAACCCTGTATTGGGGTCGCTATGAGTTGGAACTGACTTGAAGGCACTTAATAACAACAGTGTGAGTTGAGCCTGTGAGAGTGGGGCTGTTCTGCAACCTGGCAGAGGAGAAGGGGCTGAGTCAGCTGTGACCCTTGTCACCAAGTAAGAATCCTACAGAAAGAAGCTCCAAAGAGCACTAGGAGAAGGCCCCAAGTTTGCTGTGATGCTGATGAAACGCCCACTGCTTCCACAAATGCCTTGAATAAGATGGCTGCTATCTCAAAGGGAAGAGAGGGAGGAGACCACAAGATAGCAGGAATCCTAAGGCAGGGAGTCGCTCTTTGGCTTTCCCACCCTCCCCACCCCCGTTAAGTACTCAAGTGCCAGGCGACTCTGAGAAGACACTGAAGTGAGGAAGCTATTAGTCAGCCTCAGGGGCTAAGGTAAACAGGAGTCTTGCAAAGTCACAGTTCATGATCATATAAAAAAATGACTCTAGACTCCAAAATGACTCCCAAATTAGTGTCTAAACTTGGAGAATGTATGAAAGATCTGTTACCATGGTTTATGCATTTCCAGTTTATTTGAACTCATACATACTTTTCCCCATGCAAGAAAGCTCCAAGGTTTTAAGGGCCATTGAGTTGGTTCCTATTCATTACTACCCTATAGAGAGTTTCCCCAGGAATGGTTGGTGGGCTTAAACCACCGGCCTTGAGGTTAGCAGTCTAGTGCTTATCCCACAGTGCCACACCTATACTCTCCCTTTAAAAAAAAAAAAAAAAAGATGTAATTCTACTACATCATTTCCTAGCAGTGACTGTTAGCAAGGAGGCCTGGATTTTCACCACACTTCTGCTATTTGCTGGTGTAAAGCCTAGGGTTACTAACCTCTCAGAGCCACAATGCCCTCATTTAGAAAATGGCCAGCTGTCTAACCTCCAAGATTCCTCTAAACTTGGAGACTCTGTTCCTTCATTAAAAACTTACTTATACCTCTAGCAGTTCCCTCACCCTCTAGCAATCATTTTTTCAACTTTAAAAAGGGACCTTATTCAAGGTTCCATCATCTGTCCTCTTTGCCTTCCCTACATAAGGCATTCTGGCCTTATCTCAGTTACTGCTGTAGCTTAGCTTAGATTGAAAGGGGATGTCTAATTATTAACCAGTGCCTAACGGGGCTCCCTCATCATTTTATCACTACACCAAAACCAATATCTGGAGGCTTGAATGCTAAATAAAGTTTCAATTGAGCCTTATTTTAAGGATTGGTAGAACCTCTATTCTACCTGGAAGAGTAAGATTGTAAATTTACAGACTGAAAAGATAGTAGCTGAGTGTAACCTAAAAAACTGCTGTCCATGTGTAATGAATTGGTGCAGGAGTCAAAGGGAAAACAGAGGTGATTTGCATCTTTTTGGAGAAGTATGATACATAAATACGCCCCCCCCCTTTTTTTAGGGTTGTTGTTGTTGTTGTTGTTAGGTGCCAGCAAGTTGGTTCCAATTCATAACAAGCCCCTGTACAACAGAACTAACCACTCCTGGTTCTACGCCATTGATGCTATTTCAAGTCCATTGTGCAGCCACCATCAATTAATTCTATTGAGGGTCTTCCTCTTTTTCATTGATCCTTAACTTTTCTGAGCATGATGTTGTTCTCCAGGGTCTGGTCCTCTTGATAACATATCTAAAGTTCATGGTATTAAGTCTTACCAGCCTCGTTTCTAAAGATATAAAACCTTCAAGGGAAAGAATGACGAGAATATTCTTTGGAAAACATACATAAACTGGTGCCACAGCCCCTTAACTATGTTGTTGTTGTTGTTAAGTGCCGTTGAGTCAGTTATGACTCATAGCGACCCTGTACAGGGATTCCAGGTTGCGACTAGTGGGTCTGAACCACCAACCTTGCAGTTCAAATTGACCTTGCAGTCCAGTGCTTTATCCTGCAGCGCCACACCAGGACTCCCTCTAACTATGTAGAAGTCTACGATCTAGTGGTTGAGAATTAACAGGTCTGCTCTGCTACTTCCTAGCTCTGTACCTTGGGGATATTAAATAGTCCCTGTAAGTCTCAGCTTCCACCACTATAAAAAGGGAATGAACAGAGGACTACTTCAAAAGTTGGGAGAATCAAGTGAGGTAATATTTGGAAAACATTTAGGATAGAGGTCCTGTATAAATACAAGTTGTTATTTTTATTAAAAGTGATTCCAGCTTTTATTAAATTGTAAGTAAAAATAGGAGTTGACATCCCAATTCCAGAGAGGAAAATTAATGGACAAGCAAGGAAGCTCGAAGACTGGGAGAGATACTTCTGTATCCCCATATACTCAGGAATTGTAAGAGGAAAGAGAAAGGAAAGGGATTTTTAGAGACCTCTTAAATAGGTGCTTCTCATGTGTTATCTCTTTGAATTTCCTCTCCTCACAAAAACATCATCTCCACTTTCCTAGAAGAAGGCACAGGGCCTGGGGAAGCCACAAGGGATTCCCAACTTGGGTCTGTGTTTACTTCCTGGAATGAAAACTCCACAGGGTAGGAACTTCCTGCCTGGGGTTGCCATAGTATATGCCATGTTAAAAAGCAATTGTGCCTTTCAGACCTAGGCTCTTTCCATGGGTCCACCATGGGTCAAAATGAAGGCAGAAGGCAGAAGGAGAAAGAGCCATGGGCTCTTCAGA
This sequence comes from Chrysochloris asiatica, assembly GCF_000296735.1. NCBI lineage: Eukaryota > Metazoa > Chordata > Mammalia > Afrosoricida > Chrysochloridae > Chrysochloris > Chrysochloris asiatica. The sequence goes on from NW_006408724.1 coordinate 189,065, forward strand.
TCTGCCAATGAAACAAAAGCCTCTAGAGCACCTTCCCTGGTCAAGGTAGGGTTGGGGAGACAGAGATCCACTAGATACATTCCAGTCTTCAGGGAACCTTGGAGTCCAAACCCCAGGATGCCCACAGGAACAGTATCATATGATGTTCCATGAATGAGAGAGGCAGTCACTGTCATAGGAGGAAACCCACATTCTGAGAGCCAACTGGAGAACTAATTGGTGCCCACATCTAGTTCACTTGTTGTTTTCCTCTCTCTGAGGAGTTTATGTGTTTCTTATGTTTTACTGCCAAGAACACAGAAGACTCAGATGAGTTCACTAGTAAACCTTTCATCCTAGTTATTGCTGGGTAAATAACCTGAATGATACTAAATTGAAAATATGAGGGAAATTCAAAAAGTTCATGGAAGAATGGAATTAACACTGAATTTTTCCTTGAACTTTTTTAAGCCCCCTTGCATGATGGTTTGATTTTTTTTTCTCTTCTTTTTTGGGCTATTTTATTATCATGTTTCAATATTTAGCCAAATGATTTTCTAGGTTCAAACAAACACACTCTAGTTGCCCTTGAGTCAACCATGACTCCCGGCGACCCCAAGTCTGTCAAAGTAGATCTGTGCTCCAGAGAATTTTCAATGGCTCATTTTTCAGAAGTAAATTCACCAGGCCTTCCTTCCAAGGCACCTCTCAGTGGACTCAAACTTTCAACCTTCTGGTTAGCAGCTGAGTTTGTTAACCATTTTACCACCCAGGGACTACCTTATGTTGTTGCTGGTAAGTGCTGTTAAGTTAGTTAAGACTCATAGCATGGGGGTTCCCAAGGAGCAGATGGTTGTTTTGAACTGTTGAACTTGCAGTTAGCAGTCCAGTGCTTATCCTAAAGAGCCACACCAGGAGTCCTTATTAAGTGTTAAGTATTAAGTCCTTCTTAAGAGTCCTTATTAAGGTCAGCGGTTCAAGCCCATCGCTGACCTTGTAGTTCATGGTCCAGTGTTTATCCAACAGAGACTATTTTATAGAAACAGAAAACAAAACTCAACAGTCCTGAGGTCAATTCCAAGTCATAGGGACCATATAGGATAGAGCAGAACTGCCCACAGGGTTTCCAAGTCTTGTAATTGTCACAGAGGCAGACTGCCTTATCTTTCTGTAAATTGACAGGTGGGTTTGAACAACTGGCCTTTTTGATCAGCAGCCAAGCCACTTAACTACTGCACCACCCAGGCTCCTTTTTATAGAAATGTTGTAAAATGCCAGTGAGTCAGCTCTAATTCACAGTGACCTTGTATAGGGTTTCTAAAGAGCAGCTGGTGTGTTTGAACTGCTGATCTTGTGATTAGCTGTCCAGTGTTGGATAAACCAGGAAGGGAGGAGAAAAAATCTGACCCATAAGAAGACAAGTCCTATCCAAGTTGTCAAAGACTTCATTTTTCTTGGATCCAACATCAACACTCATGGAAGCGGCAGTCAAGAAATCAAATGATATATTACATTAGGCAAATCTGCTGCACAAGACTTCTTTAAAGTGTTCAAGAGCAAAGATGTCAGTTTGAGGATTAAGGTGCACCTTCAGACCTAAGCCATGATGTTTTCAATAACCTCATATGTATGTGAAAGTTAGACAATGAATAAGGAAGACCTTAGAAGAATTGATCCATTTGAGATACAGTGTTGGAAAAGAATATTAAAAGTACCATGGACCACCAAAGGAACAAACAAATCTGTGTTGGAAGAAGTACAACCAGAATGCTCTTTTGAAGCCAAGATGACCAGACTCATCTCTGACACTTTGGAATAGTATCTGAAGAAGGACATCATGCTTGGTAAAGTGGAGGGTCAGTGAAAAAGAAGGAGACACCCAAATGGGATGGATTGGCACAGTGACAGCAGCAATGAGCTCCAAGTGTAGCAACAACTGATTGTGGGGTTCGCACAGGACCTGGAAGTTGTGTGCCTAAGAACAACATTCCAAACACAGGTGAGAGAATTTGAATGATTTGCTCAAGATCAGAAAGTCATTTCAGCGGTATGTGGCAATCTTTTGAATACACTATTGGGCAAAATGTGACACAGAGACACAAAGCGTGGTTGAAAATCCTTTGGATGAACCACCGTCCACTATGGATGCTACTAGTGGATTTGGTGAAAATCTGTTCTTCTGCCATCTCTGCCTCTATCAAGATGGACAACTTACTTTCCAACTGGGGGAACTCCAGTCTTCTCTCTGTGGGCAGCTGGCCTCCCTGGAGCCGGATGTCCAGGGAACAGCAGAGCACAAACAGCAGCTCTGCCCCAGGCAAACACATGGAAGGATATCCTCATTCAGTAGGAATGGGGGATTGCTCCTATCTGTCAAACAACCCTGGGCCACTCAGCACCGGATATGAGTACACATCCGGCTGTGGAACGAGCGCATTGTCAGGAATTGTGGCACATCTGTTTTTACACAGATGGGACACTGATGATCAGCCCACTGATTCCAGGAGACAGAAGGGGTGCATTCTTCTCTGGAAGGAGGGGGAAATTTGAAACAAACAGTCCTCCAAAGAAGAAAGAGATCTGCTGCCCCAACAGTAAGGGAAGGAAATGACAATCTGTTTAGACCACTAGGGAAAAAAATGAAGAAGATGTATTCCCAGCAGATATATAAAAGTTGAAAAGGACAGTTTTGGCAGCCACCCCGGAATAAATATGAAACAAAGTTCTGAACTTTTTTTTGAATGATAGATAAGATATTTATTTTCTTTACAAATCCTCAATTATAAATTCCTTATATAAAAGATGTCCTGAAAGACCATATGAAATACTACATTACAACATTCTACAGGATAAATGCGCTGTCTCCGAAGACAGTCTCAGAGAACTAAATGTTATTTGATTTTTTTTTTTAAACATGAAAAATGCATGCTTGGGAAACTTTTCATTAGGTTTAGAAAGCTTTAAAGTAAAAAATAGTTTTTTTAAAAAGTATTGAAGTAGAAATTATGAAAAAAATCCAGACTTTCCTCCAGAAAGAGACAGGAGGAACCCAAAGACTATGGCCCTCGGTCACCATTTAGGTCTGGAATAAAACTCATCCTCATTACCTGGTAGATATGTATATATAAGGGGACAACCATACTAGTAAGATATGCTCACCATGGAATGGTCAACCATTCAAGATGAAAAGGGCAACATTTACCTAAGGATAAAGTTGAGACTGGATGGGAAGGAGGGGGGACTAGAAAAAGGGACCACAGGGAGGAAGCAGGATAACTGTTGTTACATGGAGGGGATTGCAGTCATTGAGCTGAAACAGAGTATGATTTATTAAAGATCAGAGTATGATCTTGTCTATAAATCCTCACTCAATTCACAATAATAAGTTAAAAAAAAAAAACCCATAAAACTTCAGAAGACAATAACTCAAACTTGGATAATTTGAATTCCTTATGAAAATGATTATTGATGTGATTGAAGTAAAGGATGTCGTATTTTATTATCCTATGACTTTGTCAAGGAAGGTAGGCCAAAAAACCAAATCGTTAATTTGCTCAATGATTATTCTAACAATTCAGCTCATAGTTGCGTTTATAGTCTGTTTTTTGTCAAGCAAGATACAATTGCATATTTGCATATTTTTATACCAAACAAACAAAAAACAAACATTGAAATTGAAGCTCTTTGAAAAGCAAGCCCCTTTACTGAGGGTCGGGAATCTGATTGGCTTTACTCTCTAGGTAGGTTTCACATCCCAGTGGTACATTCACCAAAGGGTGATGAAACCAAGGAAAAAAAATTTTTTTTAAATTGAGCGGTCCATTAAAAAACTTAGCAGCATCTGGTAAAATATCTAGTTGAAACTATTGTTTCTGAATAATTCATAAGGTTTCCATTTCTTGTATTATAAGAGGGCTGTTTCTCTTTCTGGCTTCAGGGTTCTATTTATTGCAAATGAGGGTTGGAGATTAATTGTGAATTTCAGTTATTCTTGTTTGTATGCTCACTTAGAGGGCTGGCCTAAATGGGAACAGAAAGCCCTATCAGAGATTGCTGTTGCTGTTGCTGTTGAGTTGGTTCCAATTCATAGTGACCATGTCTAGGCCTGGTGTGGCACTGTGGGTTAGTGTGCTGGACTGCAAAGTCAGTTCAAACTGCATAGGCAGTCCAGCACACTAACCCACAGAGCTAGAGGGGCCTTCTGCCATCAATAAAGAGCTGGGAGTGGAGTACATCCTTTAGACCTGCGGTCCCGGCACTGTGAAGCTTCTAGATATGGATGGAGCAAGATGGATGTCAAGACACATGGAGACCTTTGAGGAATGCTAGACTGAAAGATACTGAAATGAGAGCAGGATTGTTCTCCAGAGCCAGCGCTCTGAATTCAGACTTCTAGCCTCCTCAATTGTGAGAGATTAAGTTTCTATTTTTAAAAGTCTCCTGTGGTATTTCTGTTGTAGCAACTCTAGAGAACTAAATAGCAACAGAGTGCATATTGTTGTTAAGTGCCGTCGAGTTGGTTCAGACACGTTGTTGTTGGCGTTGTTAGGTGCCATCAAGTTGGTACTGACTCAGGGACCCGTTGCACAACAGAACGAAACACTGCCTGGTCCTGTGCCAACCTCACAATCACTGCCCATTGCTGCTGCCACCGTGCCAATCCATCTCATGGGGGGAGAGGGGTCTTCCTCTTTTTTCCCGACCTTCCATTTTACCAAACATGATATCCTTCTCTAGTGAATGGTCCCTCCTGATAAAATGTCTGAAGTTATGAGAGACAAAGTATGGCCGTTCTGGCTTCCAAGGAGCATTCTGGTTGTTTGTTCTTTTGGCGGTTCATGGTACTTTCATTATTCTCCTCCAACACCATAACTCAAAAGCATCAATTCTTCTACGATCTTTCTTATTCACTGTCCAACTTCCACATACATACAAGGTTACTGAAAATACCATGGCTTGGGTCAGGTACACCTTAGTCCTCAAACTGACATCTTTGCTCTTCAACACTTTAAAGAGGTCTTGTGCAGCAGATTTACCTAATGCAATACACATCATTTGATTTCTTTACTGCTGCTTCCATGAGTGCTGATGGTTGACTGAGACAAATGAAGTCTTTGACAAAAAACTTCAATCTTTTCTCCATTGACATGGATGTTGTTTATTAGTCAATGGTGAGGATTTTTTTCTTTACATTGAGATGCAATCAATACCAAAGGCTCTGGTCTTTGATCTTCATCAGTCAGTATTTCACTTTCAACAAGCAAGGTTGTATCATCTGCATATCACAGGTTGTTAATGAGTCTTCCTCCAATTCTGATGCCACATTTTTCTTCATATAATCCAGCTTCTCAGATTATTTGCTCAGCATACAGAATGAATAAGTATTATTCAATGACTACTTACTCACTGAATAGTACTTATTATGAAAGAATACAACTCTGGTGCACACCTCTCCTAATTTTAAACCATTCGGTGTTCCCTTGTTCTGTTTGAACAACTGCATCTTGGTTTAGGTACAGGTTCCTCATGAGTACAATTAAGTATTCCAGAATACTCATACTTCACAATGTTGTCCGTATCTTGTCATGATGTACACAATTGAAAGCCTTTGCTTAGTCAATAAAGCATAGGTAAACATCTTTCTGGTATTACCTGCTTTCAGTCAAGATCCATCGGACATCAGCAATAATATCCCTTGTTCCACGTTCTCTTCTGAACCTGGCTTGAACCTCTATAAGTTCCTTGCCAATGTATACTTGCGGCCATTTTTGGATTACCTTTAGTAAAATTTTACTCGCAAGGGCATCAATGATATTGTCCAATGATTTCCACATTCCATTGGGTCACATCTCTTTGGAATGGGCACAAATGCAGATCTCTTCGAGTCAGCTGGCCAGACTCACAGCGACCCTCTATAGGGTTTCCAAGGCTATAAATCTTTATGGGAGCAGAAAGCCTCATTTTTCTCCTGAGGAGCGACTGGTGGATTCAAACTGCTGACCCTGAAGTTAGCAGTCCAATGTGTAACCACTGTGTCACCAGGGCTCCTATATACTAGCTAAGGCGCAGTGTATTTTGAGCTTAATTTTGCTATGCCCTCAAGCTGGCAGCCGCCTATCAGATCACCCCTCTGTTCAGAGAGAAGTCAAAGAATTGGCATCCTCACTGTTAAATTAGTTATTAATAAATTGTCTAACAATGGGAGGAAGTGATGGCATGCAGAGAATGAGAATGTGTGCATAGCTGGGTAAAGAATATGGACTGACCCCAGGTAAGGTGAGGGTTTGTGCTAAGCACAACATGTTTTCTCCCAGAACGGAAAGTGTCAGAGTTTTGCAGTACAATAGCAGACTGCTGCTTTTTCTTTTATGTATATTAAAAAAACAACAACCTCAAGCTCCATCACCATATTCACGGTCCTGCCCATCACTCTGAAGATGACTCAATTGCCACCTCATTAATCACACAGCTGAATTCCTATTTATAAACCCAGAATACCATTCTGTTTTTTTGAGAGACTGTATGGCTTAGGGCCCTCTATTTCCATCCAAAAAGCCAACACCAGTCTCATTGTTCTGTCTCTTTAAGAAACTATGCATAGTTGAATTGTTTTTTTGTCTGTGTGGTAATGCAAGCCACACAGTCCAGCAGAACACTGGGTATTTCTTAAGGGAATCTGTGCCATTTTCTTTAAATAGCTGAAAGGAAAACCATGTCTCCCTTGGCCCCTGAACTCTCACTGAAATCAGAATTGTTCTACTATGGCAAATCCCTGAACAATGCTTACAGAAATTCCTAGACTTCCATCCACTTTCCAAGAGCCACATGAGCTACGAAAGGCCCATGTGTGTTCAGCTACCATGGCAAGTGCAGACTTTGTGCACACTTTTTTTGTTATTCCATTTTTTTCTTCCATCCAATGTCTTCTGGGATATCAAGTAATGGGGGAAGCGAAGGGCAGGGAAGGACCAAGTGTCTACAAATATGATTTCTAGGGCTTTTTAAATTCTGTAAACGTCTTAACCACATGGTTTAATTGTTTTTCACTGGAAATAAATAGAAGTAAAGATTATATATAAGCAGGCTTCAATAAGTTCGTGGAAAATTCCATTCTCTTTTGATTCCGTTTTCCCATTAACTTTTTGAAGCCCCTTTGTATAAACTTAGGTGGACTAAAACTCCAACATTATTTTGGTTAGCAACTGAGTGTGCTAATCATTGGAACCACTCAGAAACTCCAGATGTGTGTGACTCCAATATGAATATATATATTATACACACACACACACACACATACACACACACACACACACACACATATATATATATCAACCTTACATAGGGTTTATGAGACTAAATCTTTTACAGACCTGACAGCCTCATTTCTCTCTTGGAGTGCCTAGTAGATTTGAACTGCCAGCCTTGTGGTTGGCAGCCCAATGCCTAGCTCACAGCCACCAGAGCTCCTTAAAAGGAATATATGGTGGTGGTGGTGATGTACCGTGGAGTGAGTTCCAACTCATAGCGACCCTGTACAGGTTCCTGAGGCTGTAAATCTTTGCTGCTGCTGTTGTTAAGTACTGTAGAGTTGGTTCCAACTCATAGGGTTTCTGAGGATGGCTGGTGAGTTTGAAACACCGACCTTGCAGTTCAAACTGACCTTTTTGTCTAGTGCTTATCCGATAGTGCCACATCTGTACTGGAGTAGAAAACCTCATCTTTTACCCAAAGAGTTTTGAACTGCTGGCCTTGTGGATAGCAGCCCAATTCATAATATGGTGGTGGTGGTGGTGTGCCATGGAGTCGGTTCCAACTCACAGCAACCCTGTATAAGATTTCCCAGGCTGTAAATCTTTACGGGAGCAGAAAGCGTCATCTTTCTCCTGTGGAACTACTGGCGATTTCAAACTGTTGACCTTGAAGTTAGCAGCCCGACTTATAACCACTACACGACCAGAGCTCCTTGATTCATAATATAGAGGCTTCTGAAACTTTGGAGAAAATATCTATAACCTCATAAGGAAAATGAATGAAATGCACCCTGCTTATTCACCTTCTGGTGGTTAGTTAGCAGATTTACTGAGCAGCCAGTAGATGCAGCGGTGTGGTGTGAGAGGAGAGATGGAGTACAAGTTAGCATTGCACAAGGCAGGAATGAGACTCTGTTGGCCTGGCTGGATGGAACTTGACCTCTCCCAGAAGATTCTGGGGAAGCCCAGCTGACTCTTGGTGGATGTGTTCTGGGCATGTGGGTTCTTACATGCTTTTAAAACCTAGTCATGGAAGCTCCTTTACAAATGGTTTTAAAACACATGTTTCAGAATTTTCCTAGGAGCTGAATCCCACTCAGCGCTGTTATCAGGAGGTATAGGTTTGGTGCCCTTTATTCCAACACAGCTCTGGTTCAGCAGGCTCAGGTGGCTTACCACTTCTAAGGTTTCCTCCTTGGATATAGGTCTGCAGGGTTCGAATGGGAGGTCTCTAACTAACTATCACATAGTTAAAAAAAACTTTTAGCAGAATTCAGGCTGCCCTGACCCCTAGCCTCAAAAACAAATTTCAATGACAATCTTTTCTTTTTGAAGCACTAGGTCTGTGGTTCAGGCACTTTCACAGATAGCAATGCTATTTCTTTGTTTTTGTAGCAGATACCTACTGCTGAACTTCACTCATTTTACAGGTCATTACGTGCCCTGATTTAAATAGGGTAAACATCTTCAAAGCTACTGTATAGCCTGAAAATATTTAGTTCTGTCTGAGAACAATAAACAGTATGCAAACTCTTATAGGAGAATGGCTATTACATTGTAAATGCTGTACATCATACCTAGCATAACTTAAGAACTAGAAAAAAGGGTTCACAGCCTCGAAATCCTAGAGTACTAGTACATAGAATCAGCACTGGACTGTAAACCACAAGGTTAGTGGTTCTAACCTACCAGCTGCTCCTCAGACAACCTAGACAGGGTGGCAATGAGTTGGAACTGACTTGACATGCCTCAGTTACACCCTAATTTGGATATAAACTATCTAAATTAGGACAAAGATGGAAGGATGAATAAAAGATAACAAGGTTAGATGCTATTTGCAATAGGAGTCTGATTTGATATGTTTAACCTTAAACAATATAACAACAGTACTTCAAATATGATATAGTACATTTTAGAGTCCTGGTGTGGAGCTGTAGAATCAGCACTACCCTTACAAGATCAGCAGTACAAACCTACCCACCAGTCGCTCCTCAGAAATCCTTTACAGGGTCACTATGAGTTAGAACTGACTCGATGGCGCTTAACACCAACAGAAACATAATACACTTCGAGGGGAAATGCTACTATCAGGTCACTTGAAGGTGCTTAGCAAGGCTCAGGTGCCTTGGGTGGTGGTGCAAAGAGTTAACGTGCTCAACTGCTAATTGAATGTTTGGAGGTTTGAGTCCATTCAGAGGTACCTTGAAAGAAAGGCCTGGTGATCTACTTCAGAAAAATCAGCCACTGAAAACCCACAATATGGAGCACAGTTCTACTCTGTATAACACACATGGGCTTGTTATGACTGACAATAGACTTGACAGTTAATGTTTTTTGTTGCTATTTTTTTAAAGCAAGGCCAAAGATATCATGTAATCTGATAACATAAAATACTTTTTTGTTTTGTTTCATTGCATCATAGAAGACTCTTAAAATGTATAACATACAGGAATCTTAATTATATTCAAAATTCAATTCCAATAATTATGTATTATATACTCAAAGGAGCTCTGGTAGCGTAGTGGTTATGAATCAAGCTGCGAACCACAAGGTCAGCAGTTTGAAACTACCAGCTGTTCCGCGGGAGAAAGATAAGGCTTTCTGCTCCCGTAAAGATTTACAGCCTCAGAAACCCTGTACGGGGTTCACTATGAGTCAGAACTGACTCTATGGAACATAACAACAACAACAACAAAATAAGGTGCTGGGCTAAGGTTTGAAAGAAAGATTTTCAAAAGGTGATTAATTTCTCTGAATGTTTTTAAGGAACATTTGTTGTGTTATTGTTAAGGGCTGTTAAGTCTATTTCGACCCATAGCAACCTTGTATAATAAGGTTTCCAAGGAGCCATTCTGACCCATAGCAACCCTGTATAGGGTTTCCAAGGAGTAGCTGGTGAGCTTGAACCACCGACCTTGCAGTTCAAATGAATTTGCAGTCTGACGCATTAGCCCACAGCGCCACACCAGGACTCCTTTATTAGAGCATGATGCAGTAGGGAAAAGAGAAAATAATTTACCAAATTGGATTTGAAGTTGTAAGTATATTTCCTAAACAAAAGTTAGAGCATACAGTCTGACAAGTATAATACAAAGAATGTGTAAAATCAGGACTGGTGGAAAAAGCCAGGGTGTATAGGCTTGCTCCGTCCGTGGGAGCACATTACTCAAAGAGTCCTCCACAGGCAACTAGAGAAGACACAACAGGACAAAAGAAAGGGTAGAGGGCTAGCCAGCTGCTTAGATTTCCAGCAAAGATCTGTGTTGTGGGGGATGTCAATGATGTGGCTCTTTTCCAAGAGGGACTGCCAAGGACTTTCCCCATGTGGAGGCATCCTCCTCTTGGTGCTGCAAGAAAATATGGTGCGAGTACGTGTGTGAGAGAGCGTGTGCGGGTGAGTGTGTGTGGACAAGGGCGGGGGCAGCAATCAGCAGCCCCAATGGGAGGGATGCCAAGTTCTGTGGTGGGTAGATATTCTCTGTTATGTGATGGAAAGTTTCCTGTTTGTGACCTCTCCCTCCACTCCTCCAATTGTCTCTCCCAGGTCATGGTGGGCACATCCCCAAGAAGCCTCCACCTTTGTATTAAAGGACATTTTTCAGGCTCCAACTTGCAGGGGCTAGGAAGAGTTTAGTCATGGTGTTCTGACTCACACCTCTGGGCCTTCTTGTCCCATGTTTAATCTTGCTTAGTTGTGCAGCAGAGTTTAGGCAGAGAAAAGGCTGAGCGAGTCAGTCGACAACTGGTGCCACTCTGTACCTGGAGAAGGGCAGGTGGCAGTAGTTGCCTCTATCAACCACTAACCATCTTAGCCTTGGGCTCTGCCATTAAATTATGCAACATCTGAAAATCACTTGAATACCTTGGAATAAAGATGCTTATATATAAGGAGCTCTGGTAGCATAGTGGTTACGAATCGGGCTGTGAGCCGCAAGGTCAGCAGTTCGAAACTACCAGCTGTTCCGTGGGAGAAAGATGAGGCTTTCTGCTCCCGTAAAGATTTACAGCCTCGGAAACCCTGTACAGGGTTGCTGTGAGTCGGAACCAACTCCACGGCACATAACAACAACAACAACATATAAAGTGTGTGGGGTGGATTCAGCAGGAAGGTTTTCATTTGATTTGTCTTCTAACCAATTAAGATGGAAGATACTAAGGTCCTGTTGGCAGTAATAAAGATTAATTGCTTTCCATCCTTAAAAATGCAAGAATACCACTTTTGATGGCTTGCTGATTTGTTTCTATCTTAGGAAGTTTGGGGCTCATGTTCAGAGTCTCTTGTACTAGTATCAGCTGCCATCAAAGTCAATTCTGAGTCACAGTGAGCCTATGTGTGGAGAGTAGAACTATGTCCCTAGGATTTTCAATGGCTTCTTTTTCAGTAGATTGCCAAACCATTCTTCAGAGGCTCTTCTCAGTGGGCTTAAACCTTTTGGTTAACAGCTGAGCATGTTAACCATTTGCATGACCCAGAGACTCATGTATAATTGCCTTGGTGCCCTCAGAGATAGTTGGTATGAAGGGCTCATGTAGATGGTCGTCTAAGACACAGGCTTCAATCCTGAACAGAGGACATCCATTTTCAGGGTTTTCTCTTGTTTGGCTAGAACCGTGGTCCTCAAAGTGTGGTCCTTGGACCAGCAACATCAGTATCACCTGGGAACTTGTTAGAAATGCACATTCTCAGGCTCATCTCAGATATACAGAATCAGAAGCTCTGGGGGTGGGGCCATATAGGTTTATCTTGAAGATGGTGAATAGCCCAGGTATAATCCAACAGTTAAGCACTCAGCTGCTAACCATAAGGTTGTTGTTATGTACTGTGGAGTTGGTTTCGACTCATAGTGACCCTGCACAGGGTTTTAACAAGCTTGGGTTTTAACAAACTCTCCAAGTGATACTGAGGCATACTCAAGTGGGAGAACCACTGAGCCTGAAGAATCCATTTGCCTGGGTATAAGCTTCAAGTTGAAAAGGACCTAGATTTCCAAGAGTCTGAAATCACAGCAAGGATTCTTCCCCCCAACCCTCCACTGAAATCTAAAAGATGAGTGGGCTGCATTTCTGGCTAGATACGGAGGAAGGTGGGCTCCAATGTGAGACTCCGAGTTTTAAAGGCGTTTAGGAGACACTGTTGCATTTTCATCTCTGAAAGACAAACAAAGGTGTTGGCTTTTGGCTCTGCCCCTTGCCATTCTGCAGGGGATTGGGAGTGGCTGGAATTCTAGGCAGAGAGGTTTTAGGCTTTGAATGGAATTCTAGATATGAGAAGACAAAATTATCTAGTCTTCACTTGCTGTTGTTCTTGTTCTTATGTGCCATGGAGTCAGTTCTGACTCATAGCGACCCTGTATACGGTTTCTAAAAGGAACAAATGGTGAGTTTGAATCTCTGACCTTGTGGTGCAGTGCCACACCAGGACTCCTTTGTTTTTTAGGTGCCTTCAAGTCCATTTAAGTCACATCAATCCCATGAGACACAGTAGAACTGCCCCACAGAATTTTCTAGGTTGTAGTCTTTATAGAAGCAAAGATTGCTGGGTCTTTGACGAAGCCACTGGTTGATTTAAACCACCTACCCTTTGGCTAAGGAGCTCTGGTAGCATAGTGGTTACAAATTGGGCTGCTAACCTCGTGGTCATCAGTTCAAAACTACCAGCTATTCTGTGAGAGAAAGATGAGGCTTTCTGCTCCTATAAAGATTTAAAGCCTCGGAAACCCTGTGCAGGGTCACAATGAGTTGGAATTGACTCCATGGCACATAACAACAACCTTTTGGTTAGCAGCTGAGTGCTTAACTGTTGGATTATACCTGGGCTATTTACCATCTTCAAGATAAACCTATAATCCTCAGAAATAATTACCATTTGGCCCATTTTACTGATGAAAAAGCACTGAAGAATTTGAGGCAAGGAGGGATTTCTGGTGAACCAAACGAAGCTCCTAGCCTGGCAGAGGCAGATCCAGGTTTTGTAGGGCCCTAATTGATACAATTTTGGTGGCTTTAAGGGTAGTGGTAGAGTCTACCTTCCATGCATGAGACCCAAGGAGCCCAGTGGCACTGTGGATTAGGCACTGGGCTGCTAATCTTAAGGTCAGCAGTTCAAATCCACTAGCCACTCCTAGGGCAAAAGATGAAGCTGCCTCATCCCATAAAGATGCACAGTTTCAGACACCCTATATATAGGGTTGCTCTTAGTTGTGATGGACTGAATAGCCATATCTTTATTATTGTCATTATTTTATCACCCACATGTTAGTGGGGGCTTACATGTTGCTAGGATGCTGAACAGGTGTCAGTGGAACTTTCAGACTAAGAGAGACTAGGAAGAAAGGCCTGACAAACTACTTTTGAAAGTCAGCCTAGAAAACAATTAGTCCAATGGACTGACAGGCCACCTAATACCAGTCTCCATGACCCTAAAACCAGGAGAACTACATGGTGTTCAGTTACCACTACCAATTGCTCTGAAAGGGGTCACATTAGAAGCTACTTGATACAGTGAGGGAAAATGAGGAACAAAACTCAACAATCAAGAACAAACAAGATGGCGGATTGGGTGGATGTGTAGCAGAGAGCTCCGCCAACAACAACACA
>NW_006408724.1:206155-242627 GCF_000296735.1 Chrysochloris asiatica
GGTGGGGAAAGGAGGAATGGAAAGAAGAAACACAGGGATGAACAGGGATAAGTGATGTTACATTGTAGGGAGTGCAACTGAGATAACACCAAGTATATGATTTGCTGAATGTAAAACTGCTGATCTACTCATTCATTTCACAATAAAACGTTTTTTTTTTTTTAAAAAAAAAAGGAAGAACGAAAATAAGCCAAGGCAAACATTGTGGATCGCAACAATCCAATATGAGACCAGGCAGTGTTTAGTTGTGTCGTGCATGGGGTTGTCATGAGCTGAGGGCCAATTAGCAGCTAACAACAGTTTAAGAAAAAGAATATAAAATATATCGACTAAACAAATTTCACAGACTGTATGAGCATTGCTAGGGCCCCTCCCAAAGCCTTGGAAAGCACTGAGCAAGTGAAAGGCTCTGAGTGGAAGCTATTAGGTTCATGGAGAACCCACAGTCCAGGAGGGGAACCTTTTCATTTTATATCTTTTCCTGGCTACAACTGGAGCACACCAACCCCAAAGCTAACTAGACCACTTCATGCTTCTTTCCCTCTTCTATTTCTTGTTCTTTTTGTTGTTAACTGCCATCGAGTTAGTTCTGACTCCCAGCAACCTTTGCGGTTAGCAGTCCAGCACCCCACCTCCTGGACTCTGTTGTTTTTAATCACTGTATCTTGTTGCTGTTTGCCATCTAGTTGGTACCGACTCATAACAACCCTGTATAGGGTTTCTGAGAGTGGTTAGTAGGTTTGAACCACCGACCTTTCAATTAGCAGTTCAGTGCTTATTCTACAGTGCCACATCAGGGTTCTAGTCCCTATATATAGTAACAAAAATTATTCTGGAACATGAGGTAGGATACAGACTTGTTGGCATTCTGGACAAAAGGTTAATGTGCTTCTTGCTAACTGAAAGGTTGCCGAGATTCAAGTCCACCACAGTTATATTGGAAGAAAGGCCTGGGGATGTACTTCCAAAATAAATCAACCCTTGAAAACTCTACGAAGCACAGTCTTACTCTGATGCACATGAGCTTATCATGAGTTACAGTCAACTCCATGGTAACTTTTTTTTAAAAAAGCTGCTCGCTTTGTTCTCACAGTGCAGAGGCAAGGCTATATAGTTCCCAAGGACAGGCATTTACCACATGGCCTGTGAAATAACCTTAATTAGTTAACTTTTCTAACATTTCAAACATTTATTGTCTCCCTCCTCAAGCCTGCTCTTTTCTCTGCCATTTCAATGAATGGCATCACTGTTCTTGAAGTCAGCTCGATCTGCCCCTGCAAACACCCCCTTCCCCTCAGGCTCCCAGAAGTAGAACTAGAGCCTTTCACTCTGGGTTTCAAAATATGCTTAACCAGGACACCACGTGAGGTGACAGCAGGCCTCTCATTTCCTAAACTATCAAGAGTACCCTGTGCTTTTAAAAGTCTTGAGAAATCCTCCTGGGAATAGAGTGAAGTGTCTCTCAGCACCACGCCCCCCACCCCACCTTAGCCCCTTCATTAGCATAATTCTCCTTTACTGATACACAGGTGAGTCATACTTGGAGAAGACATTCCTGATGGGCAGCCAATGCCTTCAGAAATGCTCTTGAGTGTATCTAAGGAGAGTTATATGGGACCAGAAATCCTTTCCCGTGTGGGTCTGCTGATTCTTTCTCCTCCTCTGCCCTCCACCCTTTGGTTCTTCGGGCAGTTTTCAGATTCCCATTTGGCCCAGACCCTGGTCTTGGACCCAAAGCCAGCTTCTGGCTGAGCCTGCGCAGATGCCTCAGGAAGTCATTCCTTCTTTAATGGAACCAAACCTGAGCTTACCTGAGGACAGGAGACTCCCACTGCTGCCGCTGATGATCTTCCCTTTGCTCCCCATGTTGGCCAGCTTCGAGGTCTTCAGAGTGCCCGTTTCGGTCAGATCAATGGCAATCTCACTCAGACTTCTTGCGGCATGGATCTTGGACTGGAATCACAAAAGCAATGGGTTATCAAGGGAACCTGCGAGAGATAACAGGAATTCCTTGCCTGTTTGTCCTGCCTGTATCTAGTGCGTACACCTCCTTCCCTGAGGTGCAGCCCTTTTAGGCTGTGTCACTTATCACCAATACACTCGGTAAGAACATACGCGGTTCATTAGTAGGCCCAGGTAACAACTATTGTGTGCCTATCACAGGTGTAGAGTACAGTGTGGAAAAGCCAGGGCTGGGAGTGAAAGGTCAGGGGTAGGTAGGTCCTGATCTGAACAGCATGAGGTCCTCCCAGGGAGCCTTCATTTTTCCCAGTTACAAACTCGGGAAATTACCTACCATCCAAGGTTTTGTTAGAGTCAAAAGGAGGTCCCTTCCTTCCCTTCTGGACTCTCCTTTTCTCTCTTCCCCTTTCTGCCTGATACATACCAAAACCCAAGACAAACACGCTGCCATTGAATCGATCCCCACTCACAGCTACCCTATAGGGCAGAGTAGAACTGCCTGCTCCCATAAAGACTCACAGTCTGCTTCACTGTTGCCGCTAACTGCTGTTGAATTGGTTCTGACTCAGAGCGACCCTTGGTGCAGCTGGTGGGTTTGAATCTCTGACTTCTGTTAGCAGCCCAGTGCTTACAACTAAAAGTCTGAGTCAAAATCTTTATATACCGTAGTTAAAATTCCTTTCCTTTTATTCCACCTATTGTTGTTAGGGGTCATCCAGTCGGTACTGACTCATAGCAACACTATGCATAACAGAACAAAACACTGCACGGTCCTGGTCCTGAGATAATCTCACAATTGTTACTACGTTTGAGCTCTTTGATGCTGACACTTTGTCAGTCCATCTCGTTGGGGTTCTTCCTCTTTTTCTCTGACCCTCCACCTTACCAAACATGATATCCTTTTCTGGCAACTGGTCCCTCCTGACAGTATGTCCGAAGTATGAGAAATGCACTTATTAGTTGGCTTAATTTGGACTAGTAATCACAGCAGGTCAGGATAATCCAAAAAGAATTCTGTACGTACAATTACATTCTTAAGACTAATTGTCTGTGTTTACTAATTTAAGTCCTTGCCTTCAGGTAAGTGAAAAGTTATTTGCATTCTTACACTTCACATTTGTTTTAGTTACCACCCCCCATCCCAGGAAATCAACGTCTGCAAAAGCATTTAAAGACTTCACCTATATCATGGATGTTGTGAAAACAACAACAAATGTTAGTCAGTAACACACTTGCTAATCTGTCATTCCGTGGCCACTGGCTAAGCCCAGAAATAGGACAGGACAAGTTCAAGGTCACAGACTTTTCCAGTCGCTTCCCATGCTGCTCGAGGAGCTAAGTGTGTGGCTTCAACTGAAAGGCTGGCAGTTCTAACCCACCCAGCTTCTCTGAGAAGGAAGACTTAGGCCACCAGACCTAGGCCCTCCAGTCTATGAAACTCTACAGGGCGTTCTCCTTTGTCGCAATTGGTCGCTAGGAGTTGAAATCAACTCCATGGCACTAAATAACAACCACAAGGTCTTTTCCACACATTGTTGTTGTTAAGTACTGTGAAGTCAGTTCCAACTCACAGTGACCCTGCACAGGGTTCCTGAGGCTGTAAATGTTTACGGGAGCAGAAAGTCTCATCTTTCTCCCGCACAACAGCTGGTAGTTTTGAACTACCGATCTTGAGGTTACCAGCCCAATTCATAACCACTATGCTACCAGAGAATAGATAGGTGCAGGGGTAGATTACCAAGGCCATGAAGGGGTATGTCTAGGGGCGGATTGCCCAATAAATATGGTTATAAGCACGGGCTTACTTATGCTAATTTACTAATCTGTAGTGGATCATTTCACATGAAAAAACATGTCATACTGTTCAATAAGTACAAACAAACCTAGCTTACCTTGCTTACATCCCTGTCAGGGATTGTAAATTTGCAGACGCTTTGATACTGTGGGATTGAGAGAGAGATGCTAGCCATACCTAGAAGCAGAATCTTTGATTTGAAAAATGTGGAATTGTTCCCTGAAGATTAGTAAGTATGCACAAGTAAGCGTATTCTTACCTTGCTTATTGGGTAGTCTTTATTGTTGTTGTTAAGTGCCATCGAGTCAGTTCCGACTCATAGTGACCCTATATAGGGTTTCCAAGGAGCAGCTGGTGAGCTTGAACTGCAGACCTTGCGGTTCGAATCGACCTCGCAGTCCAGTGCATTAACCCACAGCGCCACACCAGGACTGCATTATTTACAGTGCTCCTGAGTGCCCAGCTGCCCTCAGATGCTCAGCACAGTCTACTGTGCCTTTGCCCTTTCTCTGGCCTAGATGCTGTTGTTACCATTAGGGAATGGCAATGACTTCCAACTACTGTGTACTTTCCTCACGTGAATACCATCCACGTTGGAGGCACAGAAGAAAAGCCCCATGTTTTTGCTTGTTTTGTTGACCTGGCTATGAACTGGCTTCCTCTTCACCCCTGGTCCTCCCTTTACTTAGTGCCTCCTTTCTGACCTCAACTTTCCCCCATACACTCAGAACTAGGCCAACTTCAAAAGAGGGCTTCCTTGTTCATGAGATAAATCTCAGCTTCCAGGCCCTCTCAGTATTCTGACTAGAGCAGAAATCAGGAAGGGCTTTGTATTTCATGTTGATACTCGGAAACCCTGTACAGGGTCGCTATGGGTCGAAACCAACTCGACGGCACTTAACAACAACAACAACAGTACAGCAACAGCACCCATCTGGTTGAGCTTTACACTCCCAGCAAGCATAGCAAACACAATCCACTACTTCCTTTCTTTCAGCACTAACCTTTTACCAAGGCCAATGCTTTCATAGAAAGGAGCCCCCTCCCCACCTTTATAGTTATGTAATAATAACTCATGAAGTCCAATACAACAGAGTGATGAAGGGCCCAGGCTTTGAAGTCAGAAAGACCTAGATTAGACACTTGGCTCTTTCCATCTAATCATTGTTGGACCCTGGGCAAGATCTACTCTTAACCTCTCTGATCCTCAGATTCCTGCTTGTGAAATGGAGATGTGAAAACCCACTTCACAGAGACCTGATAAAGAGGGATGAAAAGAACATATGCTAAAGCCATTAGGATTGGGATAGGGTTAGGATATAAATTAGGGCCTGGTTAGTAATTTGCTAAATGAGGTTAGATTGATGGCTGATAGTGTGGAGACCTGCCTTCTACCCTATCCTCACCTCCTTCCATACATACCAATCTCGGATGCCAGAAACCACACATATGGAGAAGGAGTAACAGATCTGCTTTCCAAAGGAGATTAGATTCTTGGAAGCTTTAGGAAACTCCTAATTCTCTCTGGAATGTAAATGTCATGAGTGTTGAAGGGGGATTTTCACCTTGCAAAGTCAAGTCTTTGGCCTACCCAGAAGATATCTGCAAGTCTTGCTGTGGGGAACTTGCCCTTTAGAACTCTACTCAGTTTAAAGATTACTGCTCTTCTATGAACATGGCTCAATTGTCCCCTTATATGCTTTCAACTTTGCTTTGGATTTTAGTTGGAAAGAAAAGTATCAGACTGGATCAGGGAAAAAGAGAGCAAGAGAGAGAGAGAGAGAGAATGAAATATTAAGAAGAGAAAAAGAGCTTTGGATTGGGCACCAATTCAAAAGTCCCCGCCTTGACTTCAGAGGATACGTGGTTAATGTTTACTCTGAGTGATTTGAGCTTTCAAATATTCTTCTCTAAAGTCTACAAACCATCTCTTGGCTCTGGACTACAAAGGAGGCTGGGATCCAGCTGACAACATTTCTGATCTTTAGAGACAGTATATATACCACGTGATTATGCAAATAATAGACATATTACATGTTTTTTGCAACCACACGACCCCCTCTTTGCAAACTATAGGACGTGCTCCCCCCTGGCCCCTTCTTGTGCCAGCTATTCCCATTATATGTGGGTATGAATGTTTTTATGTGGGCTCTGTTATATGTGAATGCTATGGTAAGTCACCAATTATCACTGATGCTTGCACGGCCTCTCATTCTGAATGAGCAATAGGAAAGAAACTGACCGTTGCACTTGGGTCCTTAGTGACAGTTCTGATGGAAATGTTTGGGGAGCTGATGAAGTGAGACAAGCGGACAGAGAGAGACAGAGAGATTGGTTTTCTAAAATGATTTGCACAATGACCTAGGTAGAAAAAAAGAACCAAGTGCCAAAGAAGGAACATGAGACTTCTTGGCCACCCCGCTTGCTGACTCAAACCACTAGACCGCACTTGTCTCTCTGGAGTTGATAAACATCACTTGTGAGGCCTGGGCTTTGCTGAGGCACTTCAGAGAAAGGAATGGTTGGCACGTCACTATACAGTAGAGTGTGAAGCAATGGCCAGTATGCCAGCCAACACCGGCTGTTCAGAAATAGTCTGAAGCTTTTCCTTGCAGGCCTGTCAGCCAACCTTCACTCACCTAGAGACCAGTCTGCCCACCGGAGATGGCTCTCAACACCCTTATATAAAGACCGACATTCCAGAAACTAAATGTGTTTTAATGCAGTTCCTATGGGAATTTTTTTTTTTTTAAATTATTGCCTCTGACTTAATTTAGGGACTTTTTAGAGAACGTAGCCTTTATGGAAGCTCGGTGGCTCTGTAGGATAAGCACTGGACCATAAACCATGAGGTCGGTGGTTTGAGCCCACTGGCCACTCCATGGGAGACAGATGAGGCTTTCTACTCTCTCAAAGATTTAAGGCCTTGGAAACCCTATTTTGGGTCACTATAAGATGGAATCAACAGCAACAACCTTTATGTATTGTCTGTCTGGCTGGTTATGTGCCATGGAGTTGGTTCCAACTCTTAGCGACCCTGTACAGGGTTTTCGAGGCTGAAAATCTTTACAGGAGCAGAACACCTTATCTGCCACAGAACAACTGGTAGTTTCGAACTGCTGACCTTGTGGTTCTCAGCCTGATTTGTAACCACTACGCTACCAGAGTTCCTTATGTATGGTCTAGGGAATAGTATATTAGATTAAGAAGGAAAAAAATCACAAGATGTTGTGGTTGTTAAGTGCCATTAAGTCGGTTCCAACTCATTGTTGTTGTTGTTAAGTGCCATCGAGTCGGTTCCGACCCATAGCGACCCTGTACAGGGTTTCCAAGGGTGTAAATCTTTACGGGAGTAGAAAGCCTCATCTTTCTCCCGCGGAGCGGCTGGTAGTTTCGAACCGCTGACCATAAGGTTACCAGCCCAATTCGTAACCCAGTATAGGGTTTCTGAGGAGCATCTGATAAGTTCAAACCGACTTTGCAGTCCAGCGCAGTAACCCACAGCTTCACACCAAATTGGCAACACCTATTCCTTAGGGCAATTTCAAAACACTGTCATTTAACCTATCAGTAATATAGGTCAGGAATGTCCTTTCTTGTTCTCGAACTGGGAGAGCAAAGCACAAGCAGTGGAAGACTTGCCCAGGACAGAGAGCTGGAAAGCAGAGCCTTCCAGCTTCCAAGTATGGGAACTTGTACCCCACCTGCTACTGTAGGTTCCTTCAGAAATTGGTTCCTTCAGGAAAAGGACTCTGGAGCCTTGGTAAGCATTCCAGATGCCCTGGGGGAAAGTGTTCCAATTGCTGGGAGTGTATTTTCTTCTCTCTCCCAGTGACTATTGAGAGGGTGTGCAGCCCAAGTTCCCTATTGTTGTGGAAATTTGGTTTAGTCTCTTAAAAGATATTTTTTGTTATTAAAAATGTTGAGGTTAACTAGTTTTATCTGTGGGTTGACCTGTAAGCCTGTTGAATTAAAGCTAGTCCTGGTGTGGCACTGTGGGTTAATGGACCGGACTGCAAAGTCAGTTTGAACCACAAGGTTGGAGGTTCAAGTTCACCTAGCCACTCCTCTAAAACCCTATACAGGGGTGGCTATGGGTCAGAGCCAATTCAACAGCACTTAACAACAACAACAAACAGAATAAAGGACTCCTGGTGTGGCGCCATAGAACAAGCACTCCACCTCAAGATCAGTTCGAACTGCAAGGTTGGCGGTTCAAACTCAACAACTACTACTCAGAAACCCTATGCAGGGTTGCTATGAGTTGGAACCGACTTGACAGCACTTAACAAAACAGTGTAAGGAGTCCTAGTGTGGCACATCAGGATAATGCACTGGCCTGAAAGGTAGGTTTGGACTGCAAGGTTGGCAGCTCCTTGGAAACCCTATGCAGGGTCACTATGGGTTGGAACCACATCGACAACAAAACAGAGTAATACCATTTTAAATAAAGGGGCTAAAGATTCCCAAGAACAGCCACAAAGAGACTCTACTTAAAACTACAGTACGGAGGAGGAACTCAAACAGTGCCTACAGTTAACATTGTACTGCCTTTGGGCCAAATACACTTTCTTTCCTTCTTTCAAAATTGTGGTATCCAGTGTGTGTGGGGTTTGACCAACTGACACTGGGCTTCAGGAAGACTGCTAGGCTATCTGCCCCTTGACATCCACCACTGAACAATAAATCCAAAAACCTCCGTGGCCATCAGCCGATGTAGACTCATAGTCACGGTGCCCCATAATGTTAGAGTGTGTGCCGTAGAATAGAACTGTCCCCATAGTGTTTGCAAATCTGCAAATCTTTATGAAAGCACACTGCCACACCTTTCTTCTATGGAGCTGCTGGTAAGTAAATAGCTAAGCACTTGTCATCGTGGGACCAGGACTCCTTAACCATTTTAAGGTTTGGATCTCTAGCTCCCACCACTGGAGACCAAAATGTTGACACCCACCCAAAATCTATACTCTGAAGCATGAGTCAAAACACTTTGGCCCGGTTTCCTTTGATCTAATCTGACTTCACATTCCTGTGCCAATGCCCATCATTACCAGGAGAGCTGAAAATGCCCTCTTCTAACCACAAAAATATTCTATCTGGATTTATTCACCCAAATAATGACCAAAATATGGGTCAGGAAGATGACTCAGTAAAAGAGAGAATGTGTTACAAAAACAGGTGTGAACAGCCTTGATTTAAAACCCTATTGCCACGTGAATCCTGGCTTCATTTCTTCTTCCCCTCTTTTCTAACTATCTTCCTCTTACTCTCTCTTGACACCAACCTTCTCCTCCAATTTTCCTCAATGCCCAGGAAAGGACAACTCCACCCAAAAAGAAAATACAGCAAACAGGAAGGCCCCAAGAGCCCAAGAGGGCACCCAGCCTATGACTCTTGGGTCCAGTCAGCCTGGGTCCTGCTGTCTCCTCCAGGGAGCTCACACCACAGGAGAAACGCCTCAGTGGTGGTGGCTGGCTGCTAAGGTGGTGGCTGGCTGCTAGCCTGGCTGCTAAGGTTTGTCTCATTCTGTGTTTCCACTACCCAGAAAGCCAGCAGGATCCTGAGAAAGGTGCATGGCCCATCTTGATTTGGCGTTTTACCTCAGGGAGAATGAATGGGAGGGGTGTGTGGGGAGAAGGAAAGAGAAGGCTAAGAGACAAGGCAGTAGGAAGAGGGTACTGAGTGTTGATATAAGCTGTGTGTGAACCAAGAAGACGTCATTCTCCCACCCACCAGAAGATGCAGCCGTGTGTCTGTGCTGGGGGTGGGTAAAATCTCCCACAGACGATGACTGTTTACCAAGGCCCCAGGCTCCAGAACTACCTTAGGGAAACTGGTTTTTTTTGTTTTGTTTTTTTTTACTTTCCCAGTTTTGCATTTTTTTAAAAAAAATGGAGTTGGCAGTTGGAAAAGCCTGGAGGGTTCAGATCAATTACCCTAAACAGTTAGGTGGTGTCTATTAGTTGAGAACTGTGGCTTGTTTTTTGTTTTTTCCCTTTTTTTTTTAAATAATATAATCTGCTATGATTTAAACTCCAAAACGGATTTGACTGTTTACTCCTAGGATAGCTTCCTGTGGTTCAGAAAGTATGGACAGAATCCCTCAACAGACCCTGGACAGCTCCAGCAGGGGTGGGGTCTAATGCCTCTGAGCAGGATTCATGGGATTTGGCATCCTGAAGAACTTATCTCATTCCTCCCACCTAAAAGGCAAGTACGCACCTGCGTGCATCTCAGAGCAAGGGACATAAAGCCTTCCTTACCCGTCCAATTCTCCATCCTCCAGCTATGAGATTCAGACACTGGTAAGTGAGCTAACGGCTTGGTGAAAGGTGTGGTCACCATGGTGCCCCTCCCAGCCCAGGGAGGCCTTACCTTGCTCTGCTTTCTGTCCAGATAGAACTGGTGTTGGCTAATGGCCATAGCCCAGATAGACTTGATTAATGCTGGACATGCATACCACGTATGCACTGCAATGCCACTGTGTCCAAACGTCCTCCTGGTCACGGAAGCCCTGGGGGGAGGCAGGAATCACACGAAAGACCATTTATCAGCTAACATCTTTTATTGAAAACCCATTGGGTCTTAAAAACCCTGGTGTGAAGGTTAACAGATCAGCTCAGTATAGGTACACACACACACGCTTAGTGATACTGGGATGGTTTACTACCTCCTCAGCATTCAGGATGTGGCCCAGCCTCTACCTTGTCTGGGAAATGATGGGTCATTTTAGGCTACAGGATGGTCCTGCCTGATCTCCAGCTCCTGACATTGGGCCAATAAGCTTCAGTGACAAGAACGTGCCCTTGACCAGGTCCTTCTCTGACCAGACAACGCTGCTTAGAGTGAAAGACAAGCACATTCTTTTCTAATCCCAAAGGACATAGCACCTGAGGTATCCATGCCTGCATATAGTACTCCAACTGAGTATTCCCCTGAAACATGTGGTCATCGATTCCAAATATACTCCCAATGAAATGAGCCTACTCACCAATCCCTGTGCCACCCCAAACTCTGTAATGTTTATTTCAACATGGAGTAAGAAAAGAGGCAACACACACTTTTAAAAACATGGAGAACACGGGTCCCAACAGAATTCACAACACTAACTGGTATGGCACTGTAGGATAAACACTGGTCTGCTAACCACAAAGTTAGTGTTTCAAACCCACCAGTTGCTCCTCATAAACCCTATACAGTGTCACTATGAGTCAAAACCAACTCGACAGCACTTAACAACTACAACAAAGATCATGTTTTCAGTGAAGTCTGCTTTATAGAATAAATTTTATAGACTAAGCAGAATATTTACAAAGTGAAATTTGAGCATGTGTATATGGGGGGCAGGGAGTCCTGGTGTGGTGCTGTGGGTCAATGTGCCAGACTGCAAAGCCATTTGAACTGCAAGGTCAGTGGTTCAAGCTCACCAGCTGCTTCTCAGAAACTCTATACACGGTCACAATGGGTCGGAATTGACTTGACAGCACTCAACAATAACATATGGGGGGCGGGGAGATAGGTAGCAGGGTGGAGTCTGGGGTGTGTAAATTGCATGTCCGAAGAAAAATGTTCACATGTTCATGAGATTGGAAGAAAGTTGAGGCAATCAGGACTTGTAAATTTTGGCTATTTTTTCCAGGACAAATTTCCCTTTGAAGAAAATTTTAAAGCCGTTCCTATTATCTTACTTCAGGAGCTAAGGATTAACAGTGGGTCTTTTTCATATCCACTCTTGAAGACTTCAAGTCTGGCCATTAGTTCTTGAGACTGATTCTAGACAGGTTTTCCCCTGCTTTGGTTAAAATAAGAGTTAAGGGTGGTGGTGGTGGTGGTGGGGAGTCTAGCTCATGAAAGAGTACAGAGTTGAAAGAAAATAACTAAAGGGGACCAACGAGAAAGGGCCCTCTCCCTCCTCAGTCTCTGTAGATTTAAAGCAAGCTCTGTCTGAGCACCATAACAATTATTGCTTCTGGGAGTAAAATGGGTTTCCCCCGTCCCCTCCCCCCCCCGAAAATTTGAATTTGAAAGGAAAAGTAACTTGAAATGTATTTTTGTAAGGGGAGCCAACATTTTTCAGGTGAAGTGAATGGGGTTAGGTTTGAAAGGCTGGTCAGATCTGGGTAGCACCACAGGAGTATCTAAGTCAGATACTCTTGAGACTTCTCCTGGCTCCACTATGAATTGATCTCTTCCATTCATCTTTCCCTTCAGGCTCTTCCCACCCCACAGACTTCTGTTTTGTCTTAGCCGCAACCCTTTGAATATCTGGCAGTTCTAAAAGAGGGCTTAGAGTGGTTCAGTGGTAGAGTTCTCACCTTCCATGTGGGATTCCTGACAACAGATTTCCTGTGTAGACTCCACCCATCTGTCAGTGGAGGCTGGAGTGTTGCTATGATGCTTAGATCCAGGGGATCTAAGATGAACTAGGAAGAAAGGCCTGGTGATTTACTTCCAAAAACCCTTCAACGAAAATTCTTTGGATCCCAACCTCTCATTCTGTTGCCATGAGTTGAGGGCCAACTTGACAGCAGCTAACAACAACTGAAAACCCCAGAAACAAAGGTAGGTGTCAAGTTAGGATGTTTGAGAGAACAATGCTTCAGCATCTTCTGTGCTCAGCATGGAAAAGTCAAGAAGGGGTGTGATCAGACATGTGACCAATCAACTTACAAAACATTCTCTGCAGTGAATGATTCCCCTGTAATCACAATTTCCCACTGATTATATCTTAATTAAGTAATTATATCTGGCACTCCACTCCCTAGCCTATTACAAGGGTTCTGTCTTTCTTCCTTTTTTGGAGGGAGAATCTGACCCCGAACACCATCAGAATATACAATCAATTAGATTAATCTTCCCTGTTCCAAAGAAACATGGTGGCCAATATGGGGAAGATACATTTCATTTTAAAAGCAACACGAGGCAGTGAAAAGAGCAGCACTGGCAGTAAGAAGGCCTGACTTAGAGCTTTGGCTCTGCCTCTGGGTGAAGTAGATAAGGCAAAACCAAACCCATTGCCTTCAAGTTAACTCTGACCCATGGCGACCCCATGTGTTTCAGAGTAGAACTGCACTCCACACGGTTTTCAGGGGTTGTGATCTTTCAGAAGTGGATCCTGCTTCTGAGAAGCCTTTAGGATTCGAACCACCAATCTTTTGGTTAGTAGTTGTGGAGCCCTGAACCACTTGTACTAACCTAGGGACTTCTAAATTAGGTAGCTGTTGCTTAGTGCCATCAAGTGATCCTATATAGAGTTACCAAGAAGCAGCTGGTGGGTCTGAACCACCGACCTTGCTATTAGCAGACCAGTGCTTATCCCACAGAGCCACACCAAGATTCCAGCTTTCAGCAATTCACTTTGTCTCAATGGACATTTGGAAAAGATATCTTTCAAGCTATAGTCAGTTTGGATTTCACCTTCTCTGGGCCTCTCTATCTGCCTCTCCTCACCCTAACCTAGCTGTGCCTAATAACATGAGGACTTGGGGTCAATGTGTTTTAGATGGGGTGGGCATTTTCTCTATTCAGGTGGCCACTGGGATCTTCTCCTTCCATCTTCTCTCTAGTCTGGATGCTCACTCGTCTCTTTGTGTCAGTTGAAGAGCAACCAACATCTACATTAATCTGACTGGCAAATCTGTCCACCCGGAGAGGCGGCCTCTCAGCTTTACATCCTGGTCACTCGGAGGGTCACCTCAGACCTCTCTCCCTAGCCTTTCCTGATGAGCCGGCCTCTGGTGACCATCTCTTTCAGCATTTATGGCCTGTGCCATTTGGACCTTAGCACACACTGCCAAGTGTATGTTGTTGTCCATAAAGAGGTAAAGAGCATGCACATTAGAGCCATGGAATTAAATCCTGGATCCAAATCCTGACTTCCTCACAGATGAAGTTACGTGTGACAAGGGGGAAGAAGTTATTGCATCTCTCTCTGCCTCAGCTTACCAAAGTAAAATAGGAATGATAGCAGTACCTGTCGCTTGGACTTACGGTGAGGATCCAGAGAGGGAATGAGTATGCTATCTGAACTTGGGGAGCAATAAATGATAAGCTCTTTTTTCTTATGCTAGAAGTTCTTTGAGGACAGAGAATCCTGTTTCTCAGACTTCTTCCTCTACCCAACTGCTCCTAACACAGTACCCTGGACACAGAGGCTACTGAGGAAATAGAAGACGGACCTGTATAAAAGGAGAAGAAAGCCCATTTTATAGTAGTATGTGAGGTCTGAAGTCCCTCGGTTATGCAAATAATTGGCATACTTGGCTGCTAACCAAAGGTTGGTAATTTGCATCTACCCAGAAGTGCCTTGGAATAAAGGTCTGGTAACCTGCTTCTGAAAAACCTGCTGGAGCACAGTTCTACTCTGACACACAGGAGCTGGCGTCCAGTGGATGGCAACTGGCTTTGTGGGATCCCTGGGACTTGGGAAAGGGAAGGGAGCTTAGTATTACATCAGTAATAGGGTAACAGATCCCGAGAATACATACACACATTTTCTCTCTCTCTCTCCCACATACACAAACATGAATGCATGCTCACAAGCTGTTTAAGGATTTGTCAAAGGTGCCTCAGAATCAGCAGAGTTCTCCACAGAGCACTGATGTAGAGATTCAGCCCATCCTTTATGTGCATCCCTTTAGAGCTTCTAATGTTTATACCTTTTAGTCAAGCATCTGATACTTGTGGCGAAATTCACTTTGCTCTTTCCACTCTTTAGTTTTCCCTCCTCGCATACATCCTCCTGAGTCTCTGATGCCACACAGTTCACCTGGAAAAATGACTGTGCGCTCCTTTCTGGCTGGAACATTATTGTCAAGCCTGTATCCCTCCTCCATGGGCCCGGAAATCCTGCGGACCCGGAAACCCTTCACAGGACTCCGAGAAATGCTAAGGAAGTTATTGTTCTGCTTAACGTGACTGTCTCTGCCTAGTGGCACAGACGTGGAATTCCTAAATGTCTTCTGGTCTCTAGCCCTCCAGTCAGCTGTGCTGTGCAGTACAGGATAAGCTCAAACCCTACAAATGGAGTGGCTATTTCATGCTGATTACATGGTGTGAGCAGCCGTCAGCCACCTGGGTTATCTCTGGCTGCAGGGACAGAGATTACACTGCCGGGGCCTGAGCCCACTTGCTGAAGGGCAATGCCTCTCATGCTCTGGGGTTGACAACTAGCTTCAGACTCCAAGCACGGTGCTGGGTGTCAACAGGGTCTAAAATCCACTTTTGTGCCCTACAGAGTCTGATTTGTCTACTGTCTATCCAGGGCTACTTTCTTGTAAATCTGTGTATGGTCCTATCTCAAGTCTAGGTGTGTCAGGTCTATTGGTAGGGGATTTTTTTTTACTCCTGTCTTTGGGCTGCATCCAGTGCTAGGACCACTAGCAGACAAAGAGGGGGAACTCCGTACTGGTAGGAGCTGCCCTGAGCCCCTTCCACCAAGGATTTGCTGCATTCCACACAGGGACCCTATTGTTTGGCTTCTGGCTTATAAAGAGTATAGATTTTTACATGGATATAATGTTGGAGTGAGGGGAGAGCAACTCCACAAACTCCAACACCTTAAACCAACAGACAGTGGTGGAGTAAGACCATTCTGCATAAGTGCTTCATTTGTAGAACTCCCCTGGTGCTGCTGGTACCCCCTGAAACACTCTCAGGTTTCTCTGGCAAAACCTTCCTATAAGGACTCTGCTCACCCCCATTACCTCCCACCAGCTTAACTCTAACTAGTGTTGGTTAAGAAGTGTTATAAAATCTCCCTAAAATGTCCCGGCATGGAAGACAATTCCACACACAGGAGCGTACAGGTTCCACATTCATGCAGTTAGTTGAGAAACGCACAGAAATGCCAATCTCTCTGTTTTTCACAGACACACTTGAACCCACTGTATTTATCAACACTGTTGTTGTTGTTAAGTGCTGTCTGGTCATTCTGACTCATAGCGACCTTGTGTAGGGTTTCTAAGGATTGACTAGTGTGTCTGAACAGCTAGCCATTCGATTAGCAGTCCAGTGCTTACCCTAGCGCATCATACTAGAACTCCATTTGTCAACATGTTGTTGCTATTAAGTGCCCAGGAGTCAGTTCTGATGCAGAGTGACCCTGTTACAAGGTTTCTAAGAAGCGGCTGGTGGGTTTCAACCACCTACCACCTTGTGGATAGCAACCCAGTAGTTATCTTACAGTGCCACGCCAGCAGTCCACTTATCAACATACACAGTTCAAAATGAAGCTTCACTGTCTGATTTGAACTCTCTTCTCCATGATCAACCACCCGTCACCCAGACCCATAAAAAACCAAAAAAACACACAGTTACAATGACCGTGTAAACAGTACTGATGTAAACTCCATGCACTCACAGGTAAGGAGAAGAGACTTTTCTAGCTTACCTTCGTGGGTCATGAACTTCCACTGAAAACTTCTTTTCTCGGAAATACAGGTTTTCTAACTGTCTCCATTGGAATATCTGGACAGAAAACAATTCTGTTTTAAGTTGAGGAACAGCAATGTTGGTTTGCAGCTGTGGTCTTTTCCCTTTGCCACTTAACTTCTGAGACCAGCAGTTTCCTTATCAAAGCAGAGACATACAGTTGTTTGTGTCTCCTCTGCCTCTGGCTTAAAATTTACACACACACTTGCCACTTCAAAACTCAGCAACATGGGTGTGGATTTTCCTGCAGGTCTCTTAGCGGGAACAAAACAAATTCTTTTCAAGTTGTTCCCTTTTGGCTCGCCTTTGTTTAATTCTCCAAGACAGTTCCTAGCCTGGCAGACTTTTCCCTCCAAGGAGCGGGGGAGCGAGGGGGGAGCCAGGGAGCGAGCAGGGAAGAGGGCGGGCGGGAGGCGAGGAGGAGAGTGAGCGAGAGCAGTGGCTCTGTCTGTAGCCAGCTGCCTGTAGTGCTGAACTGAGCTTCCTCCTTGGAGTGCTGAAATGGGAAGGCGTTCAAATTCCCAGCCTCCCATCGGGACTCTACTTCCTGTCCACTAATGTGAAAGCGCCTTGGACTCGCCCTGGTGATGCGAGCTGCTCCCAGGGCGGAGGCTGCTGTGACCTTATTTCGGGGTAGGCAACTCAAGATAACAATATGAGCTTGTCAACCCCATTCTTTGTGCAGCACAAAGAGAATCAAGAATTGAGTTCCTGGCTGGATGCCTGAAGCTATGGGGCTGCCCCGGACGCTGGCAGGAGGAGCGAGGAGAGGGATGGAAGCAGTTCTGGGAAGTGGATGGTGGGCTCCATTGGCTCCCCTGGTCCGGACTCCTTGGGCCTAGTGAGCTATCTAAGGAGGGCTGAGTTCAGTGCAGTCATTAGGGCTGCATCAGTCACTCTAGGAATGGGGTTTCTTTCATGGAATGGAAGACACAGTTACTTAATCCTCTGGGAAATGTCAGGAGATGGTACAGGTTTATGCATATACACATCTATTTATATTTAGTGGATGTTGTATCACCTTTGATACACTTTGAATTGGAGTCTGATCTTGACAAAAAGAAGGTCCAACAGAAATCCTGTTCTTGCTATTTCCCCCTGTGAGTGGCTGACTCCTCCCTGGGCCCATTCTATATTGGGGCATTTGCATTTTGGGGTCTCAGTTCATAGACAA
The DNA here is from genome assembly GCF_000296735.1 of Chrysochloris asiatica. NCBI lineage: Eukaryota > Metazoa > Chordata > Mammalia > Afrosoricida > Chrysochloridae > Chrysochloris > Chrysochloris asiatica. The sequence goes on from NW_006408724.1 coordinate 223,519, forward strand.
AGACTCCTGGCATCAGGAGTTCCTGGTTTTATCTGACCTACTCACATTTTCTCCATCTTAAAGACTCAATGGCAATTTCCCTGCCTCAGATCGACCCACATTCCAAGGTCCAGGACATCTGACCAAAGGACTTCACACCAGGTAATGCTGGGCTGGTATGAAGAACTACTTCTAGAATGCTGCATTTTTGATCTTTGATCTTCACAACCTGCTTTGCGCTAAATGTAAAAGCGGCTTTTCTTATAGTGTACAAGTAACAGGGAAGCAGACCTCTATTATGTCTTGTGACAGAGCTACCTCTTTGGTCCCAGTTTAGAACACATTTTCCTCTAAAGCTCCATTCCAAGTGAGTGGAGAGATGCTCAAGGAAAGCAAATGACCCAAAGCCCTACATTGGCTTAGCCAGCTTTGTGTCTTGTCACAGATCAAATGATGCCTTAGAGCTGGAACTATTCAAATGCTCAGGTCTGTGTCTATGCTCCTGTCTGATGCTCTGCTACTGTAACTCCTGCATTAGAAACAGCCCAAGTTCCTCTCTGGCACCTGGTTGTTAGATATTTGTAGACATCCCACCTGAACGTAGCAATAGTCCAAAAACACAAAAATTAACAGACTCCATGATATTGGTGCCATAATCCAGACTAGACTAGACTGGAACATAAGTGATCAGATAATACGGTTTGGAGTCTGACTAGATTGTTTTGAATCCAGTCGTCTCTATTTCAAAGATGTCTGCCCTGAGGCAAGTTACAGCATTTCCTTAAGTTTCAGTTTTTCCCTCTGTAAAATGGCAACAATGAACACTTTCTTATATAGAAAACATGCACAAGGGAAGTAAACTATATAGAGCAGAAACAAATCCTTAGCATAACATCTGACACAAAGAAAGCACTCAATGAAATGTTGCTATTCCTAATTGTTCTCCCAAATTCTGGCAAAGAGAAGAACTCTAGATCTACCAAAACGAATTCTCTTCTTACATTTGTCCTCTAAGTCTTGTCCTTGGGGTTTTAAAAAAGAATTTGGTATTTATGTGATGGAAGTCTTTAAGTAAGCATACAGAATTATTTCCTCTCTTTTCCCATTCTTGCTGGATTCCACGGAGAGCCTCCTCCTGCTACCACCTTGGACAGGGTTCTATGCTCAGAAGAGCCCCATGTTTGGTTTAATGCTCTGGTGGTGCCATCTTGAAAATGCTTCATAATGTTTGTGCAAGAGGCCCTGCATTTTGCACTGGTTCCTGCAAATTATACAGCTGGTCCTGACCTTGGAAGAGCTGCTGATACTGATGGGCTCCAACCTGGGTTCAGCAGCACTTGGGGTAAAGTGCCTGCCCCCAGGGAGGTTGGCTTCCCAAAGCCCTCCAAGAACTTTTTTCTCTTATCCAGGAGGAAAGAAAGCCAAATTGGGTGTGATCATCTTGAGCAAACCACACTGTGCTTTGCTTTGAAGCCCCTCCAGTTTAGAAGAAAAACCCTACAGCAAAGGGCTGAGAGTGGGTGGTTGCCTCCTCTCCACCCCTCATGCAAAATAAAAGTTCTTTAAGTAAGAAGCTCTGGTGGTTTAGTAAAGATTATAGCCTTGGAACCCAATAGGACAGTTCTAGTCTGTCCTATACGGTCGCTGTGAGTTGGAATTGTCTTGAAGGCAAGGATTTGTTAAGTGTTCTTTTTTTTTTTTCCCTTTAAGTGCTCCCTGATGCTGGTCAGTGTGGAAAAGTCTATGTCTGCCAATGGGCCCAAACAAAACCATCTGGCCTCTGCTGTGGCCTCTCAGCTGCTCCTGCCCCTGCCACTGTCACTGACTGTGCCCTTGGCCCTGAGCCCTGAAATCCTGGTCTCCAGGCATCTCGCTCTAGGATGACTGACCATCGATAAGACATTTGTGGTACAGGGTGCAAAGCAGTAGGTTTCCCTGGATGTCTGTTCTAAGCAGCGATCTTTTTTTTTTTTTCAAATGAAATACCCAGAAAGAGGAGGAGGGTGTGGGGGTGAGTGGAATGAATGGGATAAAGTTGTCCCATCAGGACACAAGAAAGGCCCCGGGAGCTTCAGAGAAGTTTCTCATCTGGGAACGCTGGCCTGTTCCTTCCCTCTTTCTTCCATTTTTAGGGAAGACAGAGGAGGCTAGGATAATTGGGGAGCTGGAGGATGTAGGTAAGGTGGACAAGGAGAAAGGCAGGCGCAGCCACCTCAGTGCATGGGGGAGGACCTTGTTGTAGGGGCAGGTGTTCTCCACCAGGGTCTGGGGTATCTCAGCAGTGTCCCACAGTTCAAGAGCCCTGCTTGCTAAATACTCTGCCTCTGTGGCTGGTTCCCAGTGTAAACACAGTCAATAAATTGACGCAGGACCCAGCTTCCCCTTTTCACACTGGGAATATCTGACTGAGCTGGCTGTATGCTGTCCATATTACTGAGTATCACAGACTCCTCCCTGGCCTTGGCTGGCTGTCTGAACAGCCACCTGGACCCTGTGTGCAGGAAGAAAAGTCAGGTACACAGCCTAAGCACACCTGATCACCATGAAAAATGGGTTGATCCATCAGGATTCTGCATAACTATTTTGACCCACTATGCCCAAGGAGCTCATTAAAAGCCCAAACAAGCACTTCTATCAACAAAGGATTAATCAATACCCATTAGATTAAGGCCTTCCTAGAGCACTTCATCTGGGCATCTTTAACAAGCTCTGTAAAAATCTTTTCCTTTGATCTTTTGGCATCCCCCAACAAGAGTTAGTGGGCAATTTTCTTCTTGGGGGACAATGAGGCTCAGAGAAATTAGGGGAAACTGCCTAAGGCCACACAGCAAGTTAGCAAAGGAACCAGAAATAGAAGTCAAGGGCACCTGGTCCATTACTCCAACCTCTAACTATGCTTCCTTTCCACAGGAGTCCTCCAATTAGTGGGAACAGCTCTTACTCACTAATGGGTGGTTAACTTTAAAAGTGGAAAGATTTTTACAAATGAGCAACGATGTAGCTGAGGGTAGGAAGTATAAAGATCAAATCTTTTCAGTACTGTACAATGATTTTTCTCTCCTTTTAACATAAATTATAACAAACATGAATTCCTCCTCTTGTTGGTGAACTGGCTTCCTCTAGTTTTCTGCACAAAGTGGCTTTCACTCCAGGACTTTTGTTGTTGTTGTTGTTAAGTGCCGTTGAGTCGGTTCCGACCCATAGCGACCCTGTATAGGGTTTCCAAGGGTGTAAATCTTCACTCCAGGACTAACAGCCAGTAAATCCCCACGTTATGATGTGCATAGGGGCTTACCTCCCTACAAGTCACCTCCTTGCCCTTTAAGGTGGATTTGCCCTTACTTTGAAACCCACGGAACCAAACCCTACTCACAACAACTTCATTGCAATCACCTTCACTTTCTGCAGGCTGCAGCTTTTAAATCTTTAAAAAGGCTTCCAGCCTTTTCTTGCAGTAAAGTACCTGTTCCAACCTACCCAGAAATTGTTAAAAGATGCAGTTAGGAATCTATCTCATTTGTTCCCTGGGGAATGCCTGTAATCAGGATTAAGAAAAACCTTAATAATTTGCACTGAAAATCGAACATTACGAGATTATGAGAACTGCCAGGCAGTGGCGCTGTTCTGAGCCAGGGTCTGTCCCCATTTTTGGGGCTGGTACTAGATATGGATTCTTTGTTTCTGCCCTAGACTTGCTGTGATTCCCATTGTGATCACACTTTCCTTCACTTCCCCTTTCTGGCCTTTGTGTTCTCCTGTATAAAACAGGAGATGGGAATACATTTATCCCACAAGGAGCATACAAGAGTGGCTAATAAATACCCAGTCTGAGCTAAGAGTGCAACAGGTTATACTACAAATACATGATAAGCAGATCCTCCTGTGTGGGTTCCCACATCCTGTGCCTGGGAGGGACTGAAAAGAGCTAATTCTCCCTCCAGGCAATTTTGGAGTGGGAAAAGGTATTAGAGAAAGGGACGTTAGCCCCATCAGCTGCCCTCCCAGCAAACAGGGACCAAATGGTGGGCAGCTAGCATGAGAGCAGTAGACATGTTGGCTGGGTGATATGGCCTCAAAGTCAGGAGAGGATGGTTGGTCTATAGGCTTTCCTTCTTAACCAAGACTTCAGGGGAGCCTTGTCTTCTTCCTGGGCCTGAGGCTGAGTCATGGAGCCCCTTAATGACCTCCCGAGGAGGAGTAACTTCCTGCCTCATCCAGAGGGGCCATTAATACAGACTCACAGCAATCATGGGGCCCAGATGTCCTGCTTCACAGACAAAGCAGCTGCAGTCAAGAGAGGTTAGAGGACTTGCAGAGGTTAACTGAGTGATTGATATCAGGGCCCAGTCTTGTGTCCAGGGCTCTTTCCACGAAGCATGACTATTATTTCTAGCTGCTGGCTACGTGAATGATGACGTCTTTTAGGGCTCTACACGACATTGCACACTTTCTGAACACCAACCAGGTGTCCTCCTATAAAAACACAAGATTCCTAGAAAGCAATAACCACCAAGCTCAGAGGAAAACAAACTAACAAAAGCCGCTTGACGATTTGATTTCTGTTCTGTTTGCTTTCTAGAAGCAGGGCTGCCCCTCACTAATCCCTAGGTTTATTTATAAGAAAAAACAAACAATAGTTGCCATCAAGTTGATTCCAAATCACAGCAACTCCACGCGTGCCAGGTAGAACAGCACTCCATGGTGTTTTCAATGGTTAGGTTTTTGGGATATAGGTCTCCAGGTCTTTCCTTTACAGCACCTCTAGGCAGACTTGAGCCTCCAACCTTTCAGTTAGCAGCTGAGTGCACTAACTGCTTGCACCACCCAGAAACTCCAGGTGTACTTGAATCTTCAGCAAATTAAAATGAGTTGCCATGCATCTTGAAAGGAATTCTGCTGGCACAACAGTTAAGCACTCAAATCTACCCAGCGGTTTCACGGGAGAAAAGACTAGGAGCTCCATTCCTGTAAGGACTGTTGTTAAGTGATGTTGAGTCAGTTCTGACTCATAACAACCCTGTATAGGGTTTCTGAGGAGCAGCTGGTGAGCTTGAATTGCTGACCTTGCTGTTCAACCTGACTTGGCAGTCCAGTGCATTAACCCACAGCGCCATACCACCTTGGAAAACCTTTGTGGGCAGTTGTACTCTGTCACATTGGGTCACTATGAGCCAGAATCAACTTGACAACACCTAATATTGACAATCACACATCATGAGAGCTGCAGGACAAGAAAAGGGAGCCTGCAGGACTGAAACAGGGTGGAATTTAAAATGTGGCAGAAATGTGGGAAACCCCACGACTGTGCTCACTGAGAACTGTACCAGGTGCACCCTGACGAGGTTCTGTGATTGGGGCAGAGCCAAACTAGGAAACAGGTGCAAATATAAGTTGTTAGCAGGGATGAAACCATGGGGCAGGGGTTTTCTTCACTGGATAGGCATTTGATTTATTTCACTGTCTTACTTGGGAATAAATCTAACCAGAAAAACAAAAGATCTGTATAAAGGAAATTACAAAACATTTACAGGATCTGTACAGAGGAAAATACAAAACAATACATGGGAGCTCTGGTAGCGTAGTGGTTACAAATTGGGCTGTGGACCACAAGGCCAGCAGTTCGAAACTACCAGTGGTTCCGTGGAAGAAAGATGAGGCTTTCTGCTCCCGTGAAGATTTACAGCCTCGGAAACCCTATACAGGGTCGCTATGAGTCGGAACTGACTCCATAGCACATAACCACCACCACCACCACTACAAGAAACCAGAAAAGACCTGCAGAAATGCAGGATTATACCCTTCTCATGGATAGGAAGGCTTAGCATTGTGAAAATATCAATACTACCTAAAGCAATCTATAGGTAAAATGCTATTCTACTTCAGATTCCAACATCATTCTTTAAAGAGATGGAAAAACTGATCACTAACTTTATAAGGAAAGAAACCGCAGATAAGCAAAACATTGTTAAAAGAAAAGAACAAAGTAAGAGGCCTCTCACTTCCCGATCTCAAAACCTACTACACAGGCACAGCAGTCATAGCAGCCTGGTACTGGTCCAACAATAGACACATGGAAATATGGAACAGAACTTAAAACACAGAAGTAAATCCATCCACCTACATAGTTAATCTTAGACAAGGGACCAAAATACATTAAATGGGGAAGAGACCGTCTCGTCGACAAATGGTGCTGGCAAAATTGAAAACCCACTTACAGAAAAATGAAACAAGATTCATATCTCACACCAGATACAAAAATGAACTCAACTTGGATTAAAGACCTAAATGCAAAACCTAGAACTATACAGATCAATGAAAACATAGGGACAAACTTAGGAGCTCTGGTACATAGTATAAATGCGCTCTCAAACGTAACTGAAAACATGCAAACAGAAGACAGAATAGATGTGCACACACTTATGTGCATCAAAGGAATTCACAAAAAGAGTAAAAAGAAAACCCACAGACTAGGAAGAAATGTTTGTCAATGACGTATCAGACAAAGGACTGCTCTTTAAAATGTACAGAACACTTCATCACCTCAACAAGAGATTTATAGAACACTTCAACACCTCAACTAGAAGACAAATAATCTGATTAAAAAATGGGCAGAGGACATGAACAGACCAATGAGGACATTCAAGTGGCTAACAAACATATGAAGAAATGTTCACTGTCATTAGCCATCAGAGATATAAATCAAAACAACGAGACATCATCTTAACTCCAATATTAATAGTAAAGTTCTAAAAAACAGAAAACAAATGCTGGCGAGGGTGGGGAGAGACTAGGACCCTCATACACTGCTGGTAGGATTGTAAAATGGTGCAACCACTGTGGAAAACGGTATGATGTTTTCTCAAAAAGTTGGGAATAGAAATACCATAAAAAGGACCCAGCAATGATCTATGTCCTCAAAAAATAAGAGCTGTGACACACTAGATATTGGCACACCCATGTTCTCTGCAGCACTATTCAGAATAACAAAAAGATGGAAGCAGCCTAAATGCTCAGCAACAGAATGGTTAAACAGACTTTGGTACATATACACACAATGGAATATTATGCAGCAGTGAAGAATAAGGAAGACTCCACAACACACCTCACAACATGGATGAACCTGGAGAACATTATGCTGAGTGAAATTAGTCATTTACAAAAGGACAATATTGCATGAGACCACTGATGGAAAAAGTAAAGAATCTATTTTCTTGATAAATGAAATATTCTATGATGGTTACTAGGCAGGTGGGGGGCGGGGAGGAGGGAAAAAAGTGATTTGAGATCAATACCATTAATTGATGGTACAAGGAGTGGATCACAATCATAGTAATGACACAAAGTGCATCATTTGTTGAATGCAGGACTGTTGATCTGTTCTGTAAACCTTCACTCAATTAACAATAAACAGTTTATATATATCTATTACTTTTTGCATAAAGAAGCAGGGCCTAGACAAATATTGTATGATACCACTATTGTAAAAAGTCAAGAAATGGTTTTCATGCTAAAAGAAACATTCTATGATGGTTAATGGGGGGTGGGTGGGGGCGGAATTATAAACTGACTAGGGGGTTATTGTTGTTACGTGCCACTGAGTTGGTTTCAATTCATAGTGACCCTATGTAAGGTTTCCAAGGAGTGACTTATGGGTTTGAACCACTGACCTTTCAGTTAGCAGTCCAGTAATTATCTTACAGTGCCAAATCAGGACTGTTGTTGTTGTTGTTAAGTGCCGTCGAGTACACATGCTAATGTGGGTGATGGGGCAGGCAATATACAACTAGGAGTAGGTTGGCAGAAGAAAAATGAAGGTAGGGGAGCAATGCAAGAGTTACAGGGAATAGAGGTAAATACTGTTTGCTAATGGTACATGGAGGGGATTGTAATCATTGAGATTAAATGAAGTATATGATTTGTTGAATGTAAAACTGATGATCTACTTTATAAACCATCATGCAATTCACAATAAAAAGCTTTTTTAAAAAAAACAGCAGTAAGGTCCTAGGATTTTAAACATTGAATTCTCATTCCCTTTCCAACAATTCCACCAGTGGATATCTACTTTGCACCAGCCTAGGCGAAAAGGAAAGGGCCAAGGCAATATGCCTAACATATGTTTACATTTCTAAGTGCCATGGGCACTTGACATTTTAAAAAAAACGTTTTCTGATTATCCAATTTTTGTTGTGGTTGTTGATATAATGCAAGCATAAACCTCCACCATTGTCATTCTTGCTTGTGCTGGAATGTTTTGGATTCTCATTGGACTCACTTGTTCCTAGTCTTACCCAATCAATTTCAAGTCCACTGAAATTCTGACTAGGGACAGTTATTAATATCTTCCTGCTACTATTTTTAATCTCAAAACCTACATCCTAAGAAGACAGTCCTATGGTCGGTTGGCTCAGCATTATACAGAATAAATAGGCTGTTCTGGGAACCCAATTAGGCCCTCCAACACACACAAACTATGCTCACAGATCACTAGTCCACAAGAAGGATATGAGTGAGTTCAGTGTTGCTGTTAGGTGCTGCCAAGTGGATTTTCGATTTACAGGGTTCGGACATATTGTCAGGAGGGACCAGTCACTGGAGAAGGATATCATGTTAAGTTAAGGTGGAGGGTCAGAGAAAAAGAGGAAGACCCCCCCCCCCCACCGAGATGGATTGGCCAAATGGCAGCATCAATGGGCTCAAGTGTGGCAATGATAGTGAGGTTGGCCCAGGATTGGGCAGTGTTTCGTTCTGCTGTACATAAGGTTGCTATGAGTCGGTACCGACTTGATGGCACCAAACAACACAACACCAACAATATGACAGTGTAGAACAGCCCCATAGGGCTTTTTAGGCTGTAATCTTGACAGAAACAGATCTCCAGATCTTTCTTCTGAGGAACCCTTTTTTAGCGGGCTTAAACCTTTTGAATTAGCAGTTGAACGCTTACCTGTTGTGCTACCAGGGACCTGGGTCCTAACATATCCTGCTCTGAAGGAGGCTTCTCTGGCATCTGTTTGCTTCTGAGATGGTCACATACCCAGCAAAGCAAACAATGGCTGGTTTTTCTTTGCAGCCAGACCTACTAATGGAATCAAGATGGTCTTCGGGCCAATTTCCTCCTCCTAACTGCTCAGACAACATGCGCTCTAAATTGATTTGGTTAATTCAGTGACAGATGCCCAGAGCAACAGGCCTTGACCCTTTAATGGAGGGCATCTTTTTATCCCATCAAAAACCTTTTAGCTTCCTTTGGTTTAAGAGTCACTTCTAGAGGAAAAGAGAGAAAGAGGCCAAGAAGCACTTAACAGGTCTGGAGAGAAGCAGGCCATTTGATTTTCCCCACTGGACTACATTTCCCTTTTCCCCTGTAGAAGGGCCTGTATGTGTATTATTCTCTTGTGTGTAGTTTGGCTTTTTTTGCAACAAGAAATAAACACTTCACCATAAAGCTTTGTTGTTGGGGCTACTGTTAAGTGCCATTTAGCTGGTTCCGAATCATAGAAACACTGATTGGGTTTCCAAGACTGGAAATCTTTGTAAGAGCAGAAAGGCTCATCTTTCTCCTGAGGACGGGCTGGTGGGCTTGAACCGCTGACCTTGTGGTTATCCTACAGAGTCACTGAACTTCATAAAGCTTTATAAAAATTAAATAACGTAAAAGAGAAGCAAAAAGTGTTCTTGTTTTCTTACTGACAGAATCTCTTCCCTCCCCAGTGGGACTCCAGTGGATTAATGAGGGTTGTGTTTGAATGGCAGTGATGCTGGCCCATGATTTGGGATATCTGGATCTAGAGCTCTGGTTGTTCTAGCAAACAGCACTGGGTCCCAGTATTGCACTGCTTAACCTCTCTGTGCTCCAATCTGTCCTTTAAAACAGTTCAAGGTTAAGTATGAACTGAGGACTTTGGCAAAATGGCAGACAAGGCAGGCACATTACACAGACCCTCTCCAACAAAGATACGAAACACAAAATGAAACAGGCACAGATGAAAATCCTGGCACCCTTCAGAAGAAAGGTTAGAGACGTGGATCGAATGCTTGCTCGGAGGAGAGGCCGAGCAGGGACAGTGAGAGAGGGAGACTGACTGCATATTTCCTGATAAACAGAAATTAAAGTAATTGTAATGACAAAAGAAACAATAGATCCATTTTGGAAGAAGTACAGCCAGAGTGCTCCTTGGAGGCCAAAATGGCCAAACTTCATCTCTTATACTTCGGACGTATTTGTCAGGAGGGACCAGTCGCTGGAGAAAGATATCGTTGTTTGGTAAGGTGGAGGGTCAGAGAAAAAGAGGAAGACACCCAACGAGATGGATTGGCACAGTGGCAGCATCTGTGGACTCAAGTGTGGCAACAGTAGTGAGGTTGGTTCAGGATTGGGCAGTGTTTCATTATGCTGTGTAGAAGGTCGCTATGAGTCGGTACTGACCTGATGGCACCTAATAATAACAACAACAGACCAACTTTACAAAAATGGTAAGGGTGTTCTTTGGACTGAGAACTAACAACAGCAAACAACAGCCTGAAATTACGATACATGACAACACCACCCAGAACTCAATCCAGATATAGAAGTATTTAAAGGAAAGCAAAACTACAAGATTGAAAATAGGCAGAGATATTTATAATGAAGTCAACTACAAAGCAAAACGAGGGAATAGTGTAGCTACAGAACTTCCAAATGGCAAGGAAGTCAAGTAGATTTCAAGATAAAGAGATTGTTTTAAGCAGGGGAAAAAAATAAGAAATTACAGGGTAATCTTAAAGAAAAATCATACACCTGCACATCAGAATAAATAAAGAGAATCAGGAGATTGCATAAACATGAAAACAATAGAAGAAAAGAAAACCCACATTAAATGAACTCAGCATAAAACTTATATGGAACAAAGAATCCAGCAGCACCACAAAAAAACAAACAAACATATAAATGACAACAATCAATTCATACCTATTGATGTAAATGGATTAAATGTACCAATGAAGACACATAAGGAGCACAATGGATAAGAAAACAGAATCCCTCAATATGCTGTCTATAAGAGACATATCAAAAAGATGAAGATAGTCTAAATACACATCAACAGAAAAATGGTTAAACAAACTTTGGTGCATACACACAATGGAATACTATAAACAGTGAAGAGTAATGATCAATCTGCAAAACACCTCACATGGTTGGATCTGGAGGATATTATGGTGAATGAAATTAGTCAATCACAAAGGGACAGACATTGTATAAGACTAATGTAATAAGTTAGAAAAAAAAAAAAAAAGGTTTTCTTGATAAACAATCTATTATGGTTACCGGGCTGGGGAGGGAAAATTATTCACAGGGTAGAGAGTAGACACAGGGGAGCATTGGTGGTAGAGCAGGTAATACACAACGGGAGGGAGGTTAGCAGAGGAGAGATGAAAGTGACAGGAGACACAGGGAGGAGTGCAGTAGTGAAAGGGACTAGAGGTAAATGCTGTTAACTGTTGGTACATGAAGGGGGTTGCAACCATGTAATGAAGCAAAGTATATGATTTGTTGAATGTAAAACTGATGTTCTGCTCTGTAAACCTTCCCTCAATTCACAATAAAAAGTTAAAAAATAAAAAGGTATGAACAAAGACTAAGTTCAAAGCTACGACTTATCTCAAGAAGCCCTGGTTGTGCAATGGTTGGATGCTCAACTGCTAACTGAAAGGTCATTTCTCCGTAGGAGAAAATACTGGCGATCTGCTTCCATAAAGATTAGCGCCTAGGGAACCCTATGAAGCAGTTCTCTGTCACATTTGGACTTGGTGGTACAGGCATACACACAAAGGCAACAACATGACTCAGCTCAGTTGTTGTTAAGAGTCACACTGAGTCAGTTCTGACTCATAGCAACCCAAAGAGAAGCTAGTGGGTGTGAACCGCTGACTTTGTGGTTCACAGTCCAGTGCTTATCCTACAGTGCTGCTTCACTCAGTAGAGTGGTTCAAAGGGGACTCGGCAAGCCTGAGAAGTAATTGGCACATCTGGGGAGAAGAATAATGACAGCCCATTTCACCTGTTGTGGCAAAGACGTACCTTTTTATGGACTATTTTAAATTTGTTTGTTTTTGTAGTGGGTGTTGACTATATTGACAGGCAAATTTTGAGGAAAACCTGGACTTTTATATTTTTGTGGGGTCAGTAGTTGTCAAGGAGTTCTGGGAGCATAGTGGTTATGAGTTGGGTTGCTAACCTCAAGGCTGGCAGCTTGAAACTTCCAGCTGTTCCATTGGATAAAGACAAGGCTTTCTGCTCCCACAAAGATTTACAGCCTCGGAAACCCTATGCAGGGTCGCTATGAGTCAGAAATGACTCCACAGCACAGCACCACCACCAGCAGCATAGCAGTTGTCAGTCCTCTTGTCCCTGGAAGCTCTGTCCAGAGCACACATTTCCCAGAAACACCTCTGACATCCATGGAAGAAGAATGGAAATGAAGGGGTTGGAACCCAGCTCTACATGGAGATACATTTATAATTAAACACTGGTTTATCAAGCAAAATGCAATATAACAACACTCTGTCCTAGTTTAATCTGTGTGAAGTCAATTTTAAAGAGTTCAGCAAACCAGCCAGGGCTGTTTGGGAATAATAATTGTGTCTTACACCACATTGGGCTTCAAGAGTGGGCCACCCTGCAGCGGAGGGTAAGGGCCCAGTGTTACTCTCTCACAGAACTTGGTTTCGATGGGCAACAGGAGGGGGGCCAGCAGCCTCCTGCTGAGACTTCAGGTGTGAGCTGCAGGCTCTCCTAGTTGGAAAGCATCCCAGGGAGCGAGGCGGCACTGGGGTGGGCTCCCGGCCAGGGGTTTGTGGCTTGTTTTTCAAGTCAGGTTACTACTGGGAGAACACTGTGGTCCTGCTGACTGTTCTGCAGGCATGGCTGTGGTCAGCAGAAGAGGGAAGTCCAGGACCTGCCCCACTACCATCTGGACCCTCAGGGTGACTAGAAGCATAAGGGGGTAGTGTCCACATATGGAGATGAGCCAGGGGGTCCTGGCTGACATGAATTTTTCTCCAGGATCCTCTGATTGGAGCAATTCCATGTCTGCCCACAATATTTCCTTCTCAGAAAGTAGAAAAGTAAGGGAATGTTTGCTAGGACTCAGGACTTCAACTCTAGAATGTCTGTCTTTCCAGGAGGGCTGGTTGTCTTTGAAGCGCTGTTTTACTCTTTTCCCTAGATGACTCCTTAAGGATGAAACTGGCCAACTTGGGGAACTGCATTTGGGGTAGAATTGAGGGCAAAAACTGGTACTTCTACTCAGTGGCCCTAAACCACATTTCTTTCAGCTGGATTGTTCCTGACTCCCCAAACACCTAGTTCCAGTCTGGGCTAGGACTCGCAGATACTCTTAGATGTCCCTCGGCCGAAATACTTAGCTTTCTGTGTTGTATCTTTTTTTTACATAAATGCTTTCTCCATGATACTTACTCATAGCAACCCTACGCAAAACAGACAGAAACACTGCCTGGTCCTATGCCAGTCTCACAATTGTTAATACGCTGGAGCCCACTGCTGCTGCCACTGTGCCAATCCATCTCATTGGGGGTCTTCCTCTTTTTTTCCAACACTCCACTCTACCAAATGTAATATTCTTTATAAGCTCCTTAAAGGAATTTTCCTGGTACCTAGAACAATTGTTGTTGTTACGTGCCATCGACTCGATACCGACTCACAGCGACGCTATGCAAAACAGAACAAAATACCACTACGCATCTGTCAGTTTGTCGTACCGTGGTAGCTTGTGAGTTACTGTGATTCTGGAAGCTATGCCACCGGTATTTTAAATACCAGCAGGGTCACTCACAGTGGACAGGTCTCAGATGAACTCCCAGACAAAGACAAACTAGGAAGAAGGAGTGATAAACTACTTTAGAATATTTAGCCACTAAAAACTTTATGAATAGCAGAGAAACACCTAGCGCAATGCTTGGAGCATATTAGGCACTCAAGTGGTGTTTCTTGAATGAATGAATGAAAAGTGTGAAGTACATCTGATTAAGGCAATCAAAGTTCAGAGAGGCTAAGTCACCTGTTCAAGGTCACACAGAGGGTATGTGAGGGAGCTGGCTTTTGAATCCTTACCTGCCTGCTCAAAATGCAGGTTACTTCCACGGCATGAGGAATTTCTAAAGTCTGAGCATAAACTTTGTGTTAAAAATAAATCTCTATGATATGACGTGAGGGAAGACACACAAGAATGCCCAAACTTGTAGATAGTACTCATTCGCCCTAGCCTTGATGGCTTGATGATCAGAACTAGACTAGAGGAAGATTAAAAAAAAAAAAGTTGATAAAGGAAACAAGTACAAATTGCTACAATTTGATGAACTTGACCTATACATATGGATGTAATAGCTCAAAATACCAACTGAGAGGGAAGGAGTCTTCACATCAAGGATCAATCCTATTCCCTCAGTACATAGGGTTGATAGGGACAGGCAACTTAGACATTGGCTACCTAAAATGGGGGAGTTATACAGACATGAAGTGACTGGCTTACAAGTTTTCAAGGGGGAGTTTAGTTTTAGAGTGTGTAAGGCAAAGTAGAATCCCCACTGTTTAGATGGGGCTGGTGAAAGGAGATAGGGAAAAGATTCTTATGATTCAGTAGTAATTGTTATCATGACTGATTATGACTGTTACAACTGTAAAGGTAGAAGTTTTGTAACATAAAGGGGGGAGTAGTTAATCTTACAGTCCAGGAACCGAGGATCCTAGGACCATCAAGGGAGAAGAGCAAGAGCGGAATGTGGGATCCTATCCAGAGAAGCAGCAATACCAGAGATGGAGGCAAAGATGAGGACATGGAGAGAGAGCTGAGGACTCTAGACTCATGGGAAGAGAAAGGCTGTGTGCTGATGGACAGGAGGCAGGCTTGCAGAATGTGCCCTTTGGTTGTTTAAATGATTATATATTCCTGAGTGTTTCTGTGTACACCCCGCCCCACAAAAAAACAAAAAACCCAGAGGGAATAGAAGCAAATACTGTTGAATGGTGATGCACGGAGGAGATGGTTATCATTGCAATGAAATGATGAGTGTAAAACTGATGTCCTCCCATGTAAACTATCACTTGATTCACAATAAAAACTTAAATAAATTTCTAAACTTCAAGGGATGTGGCAACAGAGAAGTTAGGGCAAGTCCAAAGGGGAGAGTCGTTGCCAAGGATGTACAGCTCTTCTTTCTTCTGGCTGCTCTGTACAGACTGAGCTCTGTTCTAATGTGTGCAGGGGAATGTCCCCAGGAAATGGAATCCTAGTCCCTGCTTGGAGTGATTTTTGAGAACTCAATTTTGCCTAGAAATGACTTCCTTCAGCCTGAAGCCCTTTTTTCAGCAGGACCCCCTAGAAGTCCTGGGGTGGTAAAATGGTTAAGCACTTGACTGCTAACTGAAAAGTTGACAGTTTGAATCTACCCAGAAGCACCTTGGAAATTCCTATGGAGCAGTTCCACTCTGCACACCTGGGGTCACTATGACTTGGAATCAACTCAATGGCTACTGGCTTTTGGTTTTGGGCGTTCTTCAGTCCCATCTACAGGTGCTGGGACTGAGCCTGGGATGACTGGGAACAAGAGCTGGCTGCAATACTGTTCTGTGCTAGGGTTTGGTGTTAACTTGTGATTTCAGGAAGCAGGTTGATTCTGCCTGGGTTTGCCCTTTGAGTCATGCTCATTAAAACAAGAAAATCTCACAGAGTTCCCCAAGTATTGCACAGTTCAGCAGAAATAAGTCAAGATCTCTGAAGACAAGAGCAGGCTACTGGAATTCAACAAGCAGGGTTTCCCAACTAAACACTTCCTGCTTCTAAGAAAGGAAAGGAGCTCAGATTAGCCAGAATTGTTCAATCGTCTGCAGTTGTCTGGCAAGCTGCTCTTATTGTCTCATTACTATAGTTCTTCTGTTCCTTTTGGTCTAACAGACAAACAAGGAATCTGAGGCAGAGTAAAACGAGAGCAATTTAAAAAAATTCATTTCAATTTTCCGTCTCCATAAGCCCTAAGTTATAGTGCTTCTCTCTCCCCTACCTTATAAATGGCTCTATGTGGGACTTCTTGAACCTTTCCTTAAATGAGTCCAATGCCTACCTCTATGGACCCCTGGTATCAGAGTGGGTTGAGCTTTGGTCTCCTAACCAAAAGGTTAGCAGTTAGAATCCACTAGTCACTCCTCGGGATGGGGCTTTCTGCTCCTATAAAGATTTACAGCCTCAGAAGCCCAGTGCAGGGCTGCAATGAGTCAGAATTACACACAATAAGAATATTTCTATCTAGAAGTCACTACACACATACAAATGGAGGTGTCTACCAAATTAACAGCGGGTCTCCACAATGCTTAGATATTCTGCTTTGCCTAGTTTTATTCATTCAGCAACTCATTGTTGAGTATCTTCCATGTATCTGGCATGTGTTTATTCACTGGGTATTCAACAGTGAATAAAACAGACAAAAATCTCTGCTCTCGGAAAGTGTATGTGCTTGTGAGAGGTGGTGGTGGTTGTGTGCCGTGGAGTCGGTTCCGACTCACAGTGACCCTGTATATGATTTCCGAGGCTGTAAATCTTGATGGGAGCAGAAAGCCTCATTGTTCTCCTGCAGAACAGCTGGTAGTTTTGAACTACTGACCTTGAGGTTAGCAGCCCAACTTGTAACCACTATGCTACCAGAGCTTCTTTGTGAGGTGAGAGGTAGCAAAATAAATTTTAACAACCACATTGTATAGTAAGTCAGAGGATAAGGGTTTCCATGAACAAACAAAACAGGGAAGGTAGATGGAACTGGGAGGGGGTCCTATTGAGAATAAGGCTGTCATTGAAGTGACATTTGAGGCAATATAAGAAACTGGGAGCAAAGTCAACAGTTATATGGGGGAATCCAGCCAGTACCAAGGCCAAAGCACTATTTTTATCTCTGTGTGTATGTGCTATGGTTACTGTACAAAAACCGCAATTAGACAGCCAGATAGATTAAGACTGAGAATTCAGAAATAGTACACTGAAAGAGTATAATACATAGAATTGCATCAAAGAAAAAAGCTGAATTACTGAACTTGAAGACAAATCACTCAAATCAAACTAAGCTCTGGTTTCTCTGAGGAAACCATTCAGGCAAAAAGACAATGCGATAACATATATAAAACTCTGAAAGAAACAAACTGTCAACAGCAAAACTCTCCATCAAATATGCCAGTGAAATTAGGACATTCCCAAATAAACAGAAATGTAAAGAATTGACAAAACCAAACCAACCTTATAAAAAATAATAGAGGGAGTTCTTTGGACAGAGAACCCATTCCAGCCACTAACTTGAGATATCAATAGCAGTATCATGACAACATCACCCAGAACTCAACCCAGATGTGTCAAGTGCCGTCGAGTTGATTCTAACCCATAGCGACCCTGTATAGGGTTTCCAAGGAGCAGCTGGTGAGCTTGAACCACCAACCTTGCAGTTCAAACGGCTTTGCAGTCTGGCGCGTTAACCTACAGCGCCACACCAGGACTTCAGATGTAGAAGTATTTAAAGTCAAACAAACCTGCAAGACTGAAAAGCAGGAACAAATAACCACTTTGCAACAGCAACAACAACAACAAAAAACTCAGTAATTGCAGAACTCTCAAATGAAGAGGAAATAAAGCAGACTTCAAGAAAAAATTAAAATAAATAGAAATAAACCTAACTGCAACCCCAAAACTTGACCAAGCCTTATTCTTAACACTAATCTAACCTCTACCCCTAATACTAACCCTTGTTGCTGTTGTCGTTGTTAAATGCCTTCAAATCAGTTCTAACTCACAGTAACCCTGTAAAAGGTTTCCAAGGAGCTGCTAGCAACTCCAGTGATTAAAAGATGAAGAGATTTTAATCACTGCCTACTGAAGTCATGTTTTCATCAGTTTTTGAACCTTTTAAACAGCTTGTGAGATGTGATTATTTAAGGATAAATCCAAGGTATAAGATATACTCAGCTTTTTTGGCTCTGTTAAACTATATACATTTTTTTTTTTATATCATTAACTGAAAGTTTTTACCTTAAGCTAAAAATTGCTTACTATATATAATAAAAATAATATATGAATCTTTACAATTTTGAAATAAAAGCACATTTAAAAAAAAAAGAACCGCTAACTTTGCGGTTCAAACTAACCTTGCAGTCCAGCACATTAATCCACGGTGCCACATCAGGACTCCATACTACCCTAGCCCTAACTATTATATTGTTGCTGTTTTAGGTGCCATCAAGTTGGTACTGACTCATAGCGACCCAATGCACAACAGAACAAAACACTGCCCGATCCTGGACCAACCTCACAATTGTTGCCACGCTTAAGCCCATGGATGCTGCCACATTGCCAATCCATCTCGCTGGGGTCTTCCTCTTTCTCTGATCCTCCACCTTAACAAACGTGATACTAAATGAAATCCAAAGCCTAGACAAGACCTAGTCAAAGTCCTAACCCTAACTCCTGCTTCCAACCAGTCACCCACCCCATATGTCCACCAAAAAAAGAAGAAGAAAAAAATCAAACAAATCTACTGCAAAAGACCTCTTTAAGTGTTAAGAAGATGTCACTTTGAGGACTAAGGTATGACTTACTCAAGTCATAATATTTTCAAACACCTCAAATGCATGTGAAAGTTGGACAATGAATAAGAAAGACTGGAAAAGAATCAATGCATTTAAATTATGGCATTGGTGAAGGATAATGAAAGTACCATGGACTGCTAGAAGAATGAACCAATCTGTATAGAAGAACAGCCAGAATGCTTCTTATAAGCGAGGATGGCAAAATGTCATCTCTCATATTTTAGACATGTAATTAGAAGGACATTGTGCTTGCTAAAGTAGAGAGGTTCAGTGGGAAAGAGGAAGACCCCTCAACAGGATGGATTGGGATAGTGACATCATCAGTAGTTTAGACATAACAATTATTGTGAGTATGGCACGGACTGGGTCGGGTTTCATTCGTAATTGACTTAATGGCACCTAAGAACAATAACCAAAAGGAAATGGTTAATGTTCAACCATTTCAAGAGATACCATATGAACAAGAGCCAATGATACTCAGAGAGGAAGTCCAAAGTGCATTGAAAGAAGT
>NW_006408724.1:244072-251079 GCF_000296735.1 Chrysochloris asiatica
CTATGAGTCGGTTCCGACTCGATGGCACCTGACAACAACAATAAGAACAATAAGATCTTATTTGAAACAAAAACAAATAGCTCTCATTTAAATAAGATCTTATTTTAAAACAACACCTGGTCTAAATATCCAGAGTTAAATGTATTCTTTCATTCCCCTTTGATTCTTTATTGTCGTTAAGTGCCATCAAGCAAGTTCTGACTCATAGAGATCCTATATAGGTTTTCTGATAAGCCATTGCTGGATTTTAACTGCCAACCTTGTGGTTAGCATTCCAGAGCTTATACTACAGAGCTACACCAGGTCTTCTTAATTCTTAGAACCTTTAAATTTCGTTTTTAATTTCTTCTATTACCCAATAGTGTTGAAATAAAATGTTGCTCAGTGTCCATTTAAAAAATAAAAATAAATAAATCTATCTTGTTGCACTCTCCTCAGCCTTTCCGTCCTGTGTTACTGTGTGACACCTGCCAATTTCTCTGAGGCTCTCCGGGACAAGCTGGGCAGGCCTCAAGGGGAGGCTGGTTCAACAGGCGCTCAGGGGGAGCCACCAGTGGGTGTGGGGTCTCATCCAGGACCAGATCCTTAGGCTTGGCACCACTTAGGTTCCCAGAAGCTGAGCAAGGAGCTAGCAAGTGCTGTCCCTTAGCAACCTCTTTTGACAGGCCTGCCATTTGACTGAGTTGTTGGAAGGAATACTCACAGGGGTACTAACTACTGTTTTGACTGGGAAATCTTAATGTGAATTAATCATGAACCAAAGATAGTCTTTGGTTAAAATTCTATAAAACAAATGACTAAAAGGACGAGCAGTCTGGGATAAAAGAGACGTCTCAGATCCTCAATGCACCCTTACCCACAGGAAGCTCCCAGCCCTGTCAGCCAGCTCTTCCGGCAGGGGTGCTGTGGTGGCCTCCACTTGACAAGGTTCAGCACCTCCAGTGTTAACAGCCCTGGGCTGTTGGGAGCTTGTCTGTGCTCCTGGAGTGTGAGCACGCAATCTCTCACAGACCTGGCTGGTGAGAAATCTGGCCAGTGACCAGTTGGTAGGTTTTTTTTGTGTGTGTTTTGTGGTTTCTCAAACTCATTGCTACAAAATATAAATTCAATTATGTGCTTCAAAATACACATATGCATGCAAACACACACACTGGAAATCCAGTCAGCTGTGACTTCTAGTGCTTAGTAAAGGTAGGGCTGGAGGGAGGTTTCCAGTCCCAGGTGAGTCCTGAAGGAGGATGTACTTCTCTTCAGAAGGCCAGGGCGGGAGCCTCATCACAGAGGCTGAGGACACTCTAGGGAGTGTGGGAACCTCGTGGACTACATTGTTGTTGTCAAGTGCCATCGAGTCACGTCTGACTCATAGCAACTCTTTATAGGGTTTCCAAGGAGTGGCTATTGGATTTGAACTGCTGACCTTGTGGTCAAGTGCTTATCCTACAGTGCCACACCAGGACTCCAGTTTGGACTACATTGTTGTTGTTGTTAAGAGCCATCTAGTCAGTTCTGACCCATAGCAACCCTGTATAGGGTTTCTGAGGAGTGGCTGGTTGAGTTTGTACCACCAACCTTGTGGTTCAAACCGACCTTGCAGTCCAGCACGTTATCCTGCCACACTAGGACTCCATGGACTACATTAGACACTAGTAAATGTCTTCCAGAAGGTTCATAAGAACTGGCTGCTGGAACGACTTGCAAAGCTCCATGTAGTCACCAGAAAAGCCCATTGGAAATGCTAGAGGAGAACTTAATGTATGGATGGTCTACCCTTTCACTGGCCAGAGCTTGTTGGAGTCTCCCAAAGTGCTGGCCCAACACAGGCTTGTCATGGATTATGGGGTCTGTGGGTAACTACTCAACTCCATATCAGTAGGTTTAACTAGAGCCAAAGGACATCAAACTGGAAGTGGCAGTTGAGATCTGAAGATGGTCACTATTGCTAATGAGAGTTATGGGCAGACTATCCAGTTGTTATTAAGTGCTGTTGAGTCAGTTCTGACCCATAGTGATCCTGTATAGGGTTGCCGAGGTGTGGCTAGTGGTTTTGAACCACTGACCTTATGGTTAGCAGTCCAGTGCTTATCCCACAGCACCCCACCACACCATCCAGTTGTTGCTGTTGTTGGTAAGTGCTACAAGAGAGGGTGAAAGTAAAGGACCCATGAGCTGGTTAGTTCAGTAATCACAGGCCTGGGTTTGCTTGGGATAGCTCTAGTCTACATCTCTTGTCATACATAATTATTAGCTCATGCCCTGTGTATTTTCAAAAGTGTCCTATTTGGGTTATGACTGCTCTATGGTTAGGTGAGTAGAATAATGTTGTTTCAGTGGTAGAAGTCTCCCCTTCCATGTTGGCGACCCAGGTTGAATTCCCAGCCAATGTACCTCGCAGTCACCCCCCACCCCATGTGTCAGGGGAGGACTGCATGTTGCTGTGATGCTGACCAGGTTTCACCAGAGCTCCCAGACTAACATGGACTAGGAAGAAAAGTTTGGCAAGCTACTTCCAGAAACCAGCCAATGGAATCCATATGGGTCCATGACCAACCATGGAGATGGTGTAGTGTTTTGTAATGGACAACAACAATAATGATTTGATGAGTCTGAAACCCGTTACTCATAATTGGTTTTTAAAGTGTTGAGGAGGGTGAACATGGAGAGAGAATACTTAGAAAAGGGGTCTTCAGGAGAGAGAACTTCCCAGACAGGGTGTTAGATGCTGACTGTTTACCTCAGTCCTGGTAGAGAGGGTTCATTAGGGTCACCCTAGAGAATGTGTGAGGTGGACACCTTAGATTTCTGACTGGCTCCTGGGTGTGTGTCTGTCTGTCTGAGGTCAGAAGAGCTCAAGAAGAAGAGCTGATCTTCAGATGGGCTGGAACTGCTAGAATTTACTGGGGAAAGAATGCTTGACAATGTCTGTGGACAAGAGGGGGTCCCATGGGATGGAAAGCTGGGGCGGGACCACCTAGGCTCTGCCCAAAAGGACTTCTTGGAAGGAACCTCAGCAGAAGGAAGTCAAATCTATCACCTGATTCTTAAAGGCTGTGGAAGGAGTAACAGAGTATCTTGAGTTCAGATGCATTTACCTGGCTCCAGAGAACCTCAGGGAAGAGTTCCCAGTAATGGCCAGGGGTGTCTCTGTAAGAGAAACTCATAGTTTTAAACCTGCCAGCTTCAGAAAGAAAGGAGCCAAGTTGGACGAGGACAGAAGAGTAACTTTAAAACAGATTTGAAGCTTTGATTGTTATAAAGGATCAGACGTTCTAATTTCTTAATAATAACCAATTTTGATGTTTTTAGGGAGCTCTGGTGGCGTAGTGGTTACGAATTGGGCTGTGAGCCGCAAGGTCAGCAGTTCGAAACTACCAGAGGTTCCGTGGGAGAAAGATGAGGCGGTCTGCTCCCGTAAAGATTTACAGCCTCGGAAACCCTGTGTAGGGTCGCTATGAGTCGGAACTGACTACAAGGTACATAACAACAACATAGTCATGGGACCTGGAACTACCTGAAAGTCATCAGAAAGGTCTTGGGGTGGCAGCCTGTGTTTTTATGTAGGAACAAGGGAAGAACCAGCTCTCCAGGGAATGCATCTCCCCAGACTGTATAAGAGCAAAAAGAGTTGCCATTTGCATCCCATGCTTTCCAAGATCTTATTATACTAGCTGAGCTTTTGAAGTCAAAAAGCCCAGGTCTGTTCCTAAGTTACTGCTGGTTCATGGTCCCTTTCAGAGTTGGTGGGTCTACCAGAATTTCTTCTGTAGTGGTTTGGGACCTTACGACAGTTTTTGGTTCTTCAAAAGGTGGCCAAAGATCAACAGACCTCCTTAAGCAGTGGGAATCCATTTCTGTAGGGTAAGAGCTAGCCAGTCTTAAGGTGGCTGTTGTGCTGTCCAGCCAGGTGTATGTTTGTATGTAAACAATACCGAGTACTACCTGAAAAACCAGTGGTTGCTTTTATGGCTTTTCTAATGGTGCCTGCTTAGGGGCTGGGAAGACAACAAATCTGAGGAAAGCAGGCACTGGTCAATGAAAGTGGTTGACTTCTGGGAGCCCAAGCACCACACACCTGTTAGCTGGGACAGGGAAATGACTCTGGTCATTTGATCAGTGATTAGATCCAGTTTGGACTTTGGCTATCTTGGGGAAATGTCAAAAATAGACAAGGATCTTACCAGTTCCAGTTGTTGACAAGTTTACGCTGACTCATGATGACACCTGTGTGTCAGAGTAGGACTGTGCTCCACAGGGTTTTCAAATGACTGCTTTTTTGGGAAGTACATTACTAGACCTTTCTTCCAAGGTGCCACTGGGTAAACTTGAACCTCCAACCTTTCAGTTAGCAGTCGAGTGTGTTAACTATTTGCACCAGTCAGAGACTACAGACTAGGGATTACCTACTTAGAAATCGGCATCCCCCTCTTCTACTACTTTCTTTTTCAGAAAAAAACATTGCTTTTCATTTTTCCTTTTATCTCTGGCTTGTCAATGAATTTCCCCTTGTTTCATTCCTCCTACCTCCTTCTAGTTTCACATTTTCCTTAACCTCAGGATGCCTGTCTGTCTGTATCAACTCCCTTGTTGGTGAGGAACGGAGGCCCAGGGAAGGAAGTAATCAGTTGCAGACCTGGAGTTAGAATTGAGGTGCCCTGGCTCCCGGCCATTCCAAATAATATTTCACCATTCCAGATTATGCTAGGGTGCTTGAGGCAGGGGGGTAGAACACAAAGGATCATTTAGGTGGGATCTTCCAAGCAAGAGCATACCTCTTTTAGGAGGTATCTTCAAGCATATCAGTCTGGGAGGCAGTCAGACTGCCCTCTCATTATGGGAAGAAATTCTGAATGGGGCTGTAGGATAAGCACTGAACTGCTAACCATGAGGTTGGAGGTTGAAATCCACCAGCAACTCCACAGAGACAAGAGCTGGCAATCTGCTTCCAGCCGAGGAACTCTTATGGGGCAGTTCTACTCTGCCCAACAGTGTTGCTATGGGTCAGAACCAACTTGATGGCACACAACTCTTTGAGGGAGAATCACCTTCCTCACCTCTTGTACCTTTGCAGAGAAATGATCCTCACTAGATCTTGCACTTGCTGTATACACGGCAGCTTCTTTCCAAGGGAAAAGTCATGCCGTTTCCCACCCACCCTCCTCAAAACAATAATCTGACACTAACACAGGAAAAGAACAAGAATGCAAGCTGGTGTCCTTGGAAGTTTCGCTTACTCAGGACCAGGCTCAGAAGTGGCCTGAGGCCTTGACAGGGACCCTTGGTTCTCTGATCCACTGGCTAACAAAAAATTTAAACCCATCTGCTCCCGTAGAGATTACAGTTAGGGAAACCTCCTGGGTGCAGATACTGAGTCATATGGGGTCACTACAACAATTTTCTTTCTTTCTTTCTTTTTTAAGGAGTTATTTACAACAGAAGGAGCTCTGGTAGTATAGTGGTTACTAATCAGGCTACAAGGTCAGCAGTTCAAAACTACCAGCTGTTCCGCGGGAGAAAGATGAGGCTTTTTGCTCCCGTAAAGATTTACAACCTCGTAAACCCTGTACAGGGTCGCTATGAGTCGGAACTGACTCCATGGCACATAACAACAACAATTTTACAACAGGGGACTTTGGTTAATTCCCAACTGCCCCTGAGGATCTCTCCAGTAGCCTGCTCCTCAGCTCTGAGACAGGTCCCGCTTGATGACCCGTAGCTAGGGTCTGTCATCCACAGGCTTTGACTTTTTCCAGGCTCGCTCACTCTGAGAAATCTGAACGGCTGATAAGGGCCAACAGGGGAGATCGTTTGATCCAACAATGTGAATGAGCCAAGGCCACAAAATGCTAAGCGTGCTGGACATAAGAAGTGGAATTTTCTTCCCAGGAGAACACAGAGGAACACAGACAATGGAGTGAGGGAGGCACCCACTCAGGGCCAGCCCACTCAGAGTGCTCAGCAACTCCACACAACAGGGAGGAAGGCAGCCGTCCACTTACCAGAGTGCTGATCGCACTAAATAATTGAGCAGGGCAACTCCACTGGGAGTCCGTTCACAGTTAATGGAATATTTCCTGTAAATATTGTTTTCCCTTCCTGTCTGTTCATCTCATACAGTTCAAAAATCTTTACTAATCTAAGGAGGTGACAGTAATGCAACAACTCCCCGAGCTAATGCTCCTGCTTCCAAAATACTCATAGGACTCATAGGAAGCCACATTGGCTGTTGGGGGACGGAGGCAGGCCATTTAAGCCTGGTTCCTTCTCCTAATGCCTCAGAGGGGACCTCATAGAGCTCCTAATTGTGCATCTAAGTGTACATAAAAGCCCCCCTAATTGCACATCAAATAAATAAGTAAATGCTGTCTGCTGAATATGTAACAAGGACTGGCGTTGTGTTCTTTCTCAGGGGGGAGGTTTCATTAATATGGGCTGGTGAGTAGGCTGCATCTATAAATGACGACTTTACAGATATTGAAAATGCGCCTAGGGAGGGTTCTGCTGCATCGCTGTTTGCTCTCGAACATCTAGAGCCTCAGAGACAGCCTGCAGCAGGAGTCCTCTGAGCCCCATTCACGCAGTGTTTTCCTCTCTGTTGGTTTCTAACGGCTAGATGGCTGGTCTGGTCACAGGTTTCATAAGTGCAAAATACAGCAACAGGATGGAGAAGACAGCTCCGCCTTGTACTGGTTGGGTTGAAAGTCTTTAGTGTGGCCAGCCTGGTCCCCCAGACACCATAGGAAATTATGTGGCAAAGGAAGGGTCAGATTGTCCCAGAGATTAGAGTGTTTTTTTTCTGCTGCTTTGAGCCGAGAAATGTAAGGTCCTCCTCCTCCAGCAGAGGAGACTTTGTCCAGACTTAATGATCTCTGCCCCATGTGACCCTATTTGTGACAAAGCTAATAAGCAACACCTCTTCAACATATATCATTTAATTTTCACCCAAACAGTCTCTGGAAAGGAAGAGGTACAAAGAAACCTAGCTTGTATTAGCATTGTTGTTGTTGTTGTTA
>NW_006408724.1:251179-269619 GCF_000296735.1 Chrysochloris asiatica
GGAGCAGAAAGCCTCATCTTTCTCCCACGGAACAGCTGGTAGTTTTGAACTGCTGACCGTGAGGTTAGCAGCCTGATTCGTAACCACTACGCTACCAGAGCTCCTTTCTATTAGCATAAATGCCCCAAACTAGTGGGGCAGTCAGTTCGGGACACTCTGCTCTTGGCACTTAATTTCCACAGCTGGCATTTTCCCTTTATGATGGCTCAGTGCTCCTTAAAGGAGTTCTGGTGGCAAAGCGGTTAAGTATGCAGCTGACAACACTTGGCAATTTGAACCTACCAGCCATTCTACACAAGAAAGATGTGACAGTCTGCCTCCGTAAATACTGACAGTCTTGGAAACACTATTTAAGTTCTACTTTGTTCTATAGGTTCACTGTGAGTTGGAACTGACTTGTTGGGATTTTTTTTTTGGTATTGCAATGGTCAAATGCTTAGCTACTCAGGAAAAGGGGAGTGGTTTAAACCAACTGAGAAGATCTGAGGGAAAAAGGCCTGGGGATTACTTCTATAAAGATCACAGCTAAGAAAACCCAATGGAGCAGTAGTGCTTTGTTACATGGGGTCGTTATGAGTTGAAAACAGACTCATCCAACCACAACAACAGGTGCCTTTCAACAGGTGCTGGAGAGTTGACTCCAAATGCACGGCAGCCCCATTTGTGTCAGAATAAGGACTGTGCTCCACAGGGTTCTCATTGGCTGGCTTTTCAGAAGTAGATCACCAGACCTTTCTTCTGAGGTACCATTGGGTGAATTTGAACAACCAACCTTTCAGTTAGCAGCCAAACATCTTAATCATTTGTTTTAGGTCTACTTACTTGGCTGTAAATGCAAACTAGGATGCTGCTGGAGATCTACCTTAAATGCCTCAAAGCAAACCTGACCATGCTTCCTTATTCCTTGCAGCCAACAGGATGGCAACTTGTGAAATAACGAAGCTCTTTAATTAGGCAATGCTCCGTTTTCTACACACGTACACACACGCACACGGTACGGTGGAATGTTGTAACTCAGGTAAATGAGGGTAGAATAATCTATGCAGCTGCAAGATTTTTACCATTTGGATCCTCTATTTCTCTCGCCATTGCTCAAGCAAGGGCCTTAGACACATGGCTACTGGAAGCTCCCACACTCTGATGCTATAACTCTGCATTCAACTATTAAATTACAACCTCGAGAAACAAGAGGGAAGAGCTAAGAGAATCAGAAGGGAGTTTCTTACTATAGTTTTATAGTGTTTTACTGTGAACGAGAACACAGAAGTGGTAGGAGGCAGAGTGAGAGAAAACACTCTAGGGCAAAGGAGGAAACGAGAAGAATTGACCATATTCATAAAAACCAAACCAAACCAAACCCATTGACAGTTAGTCAATTCCAACTCTTAGCGACCCTACAGGCAGTTTCTCAGACTGTAAATCTTTCTGGAAGCAGACAACTTCATCTTTCTCCCTTGGAGAGGCTAGTGGATTTGAACCATCAAACTTGTGGTTAACAACCCAATACCTAACCCACATGGGGACATTTAATAGCTTATAAAACAGTCTGCAGCCTCTCCATGGAAAATTTTTTTTGATTTCTCATCTTTTATAGAGAATCTAAATATGCAACCAAGGACCAAAATTCTGGGGTAGATGCGTATTGTAGATTTAAAAAAATCCTGATCATGTTGACTGCTTTTAAACAGTTTTTTTTTTTGGGGGGTGGGGGTGGGGGGTGGGGTGACTATTCTCTTGACATGTGATTCCAAATACTACCAAGCTGGCTTTGAGTTTTTAAACACACACAAAAGCCAAGACAGAGCCTGCCGGTGTCACCACATGTCTAGCTGTTCCTGTGTACCTAGAAGACAAACAGCTGTCTTTCTAACTGACAACAGCAACTTGCATTGAAGCTTGTGGTTCACCAAGACTAGAAGCCTGTTTGTTTAGAAGGTCCAGGGAGCAAAGCAGAGCTACGATTACAACCTCACAGTTGTTGAATGAATTCTGACTCATAGTTACCCTATGGAATGTAGGGTTTCAGAGACTGTAGATCTTTATGGGAGCAGACAGCCTCTTCTTTCTCTCAGAGCCGCTGGTGGATTTGAACGACCGACCTTGCAGTGGTTAAGCTACCTGCAAGGCACCATGCCACCAGGGCTCCTTAGGGTAAGATTTTTGTTGCTGTTGTTAAGTTCTCAAAAGTCAGTTCTGTCTCAGAATGACCCTATATGTGGTTTTTAAGAGCAACCGGTGAGTTTGAACCACGTATCTTGCGGTTCAAACCGACCTTGCAGCCCAGTGCCACACCAGGACTCCAGGGGTATGGCTGTGGTTGTTAAATGCCATCAAGTCGGTTCTGACTCACAGCGACCCTGAAAAGGGTTTCTGAGGAACAACTGGTAGATTTGAACCGCTGACCTTGTGGTTCAAATCCACCAGTCCAGTGGTGATCCTACAGTGAGTGCCACACCAGGTATCTATAGGGGTATGATTAGAAGGGGGCTAAAAATGTTCTCTCTTCTTTACTACACCTCTGAAACAACCCGTGTTTTGCTCCATCTCCCCGCAAACCACACCTGAGCTTCCAAGTGAGGATTTGGCTACCTAGAGCACAGTCTGAAATATAAAAGCAAGCTACCCCCTAACCAGATAGTTTGGAACCAGCTCTGGACAGACATCAGCTGTCCCTTCAGTTTTTAAAATTCTGGGTCATATGGAAACACTTGAATAGATTCTCATCCAAGGCTACTGAGCATTTTGGTTGGTGTTAATGGTTTGCTGATGCTATTAATACTGTGTAAACCAAAGAATGCCTCGAGGCCCTTCAAAGGAAAGGGAGGAGGCTGCCACTGTCTCTACTTGAAAGTTGGCTCTTACTGTATGTAGCACCATATGACACAGTCACGAATCTGGGTCAGAAGTGTCAGGGAGGGCCCCCATCTGTGGCTGGGTGGAGGCAGCTGCCTGGGCTGGAGATGCCTCTCCCACAGAAGAGCCTCCAGGTGCACAGAACAGGGCGCCAGTCCGGGTTTCCTGAGCATCACTAGAGGCTCAAGGTGGACAAGGTCTGCTGGGCTGCAGTGCCAAGAGGGAAGAGCGCCATCTAGAGGACTATCCTTGGTGTGGCGCTCGCCCACCCTGAGGCCTGTGCTTCAGGATTTCCTGGCTCTCAGGAGCAGAGGTTGTTAAGACACTCGCGCTGAGTCTGGCTCACCTGTCTCAGCCTAATCTTGTCAAGTAGCACAAAGGGATGCATGTGGTGTTTCTTAACTCTAGCTGAACGTCAGAATCACCTGTGAGGCTCTCTACATATCTAAATGGCTGGGCCAAGGGTAGGAATCAGGAGTTTCGTGTGAGTTCGGGATGGACAGCTAAGGCTGAGAGCCTGGCACAGACATTGTATGGCACTTCATGTGCTGACTTGCATTGATCTTTATACCTGTATGTGTGCATCTGTTTGGATTCAGAGCTCTGCAAACCTGGGTTTGTACTCCTGGCATTCTGAGACTTTGCAAATGCATTAAACATAATAAATGTGGCTTTGTGATTCTTTTTATTTTTATGATGGTGATGATGTTGAATGTGAAAGGAAGAAACAGGCACCCAACCCAAGTTCTTCTTGCACCTGGGACTACTTAGTCACGGCTCAGAGTTTCGTCATCAAGCGCCACCCTGTGTGTTAGAGATGTATCTATCTATTCTATGAAGCTGAAGCTGATGAAGCCTAGACTCCGCTTCCCCTCACAAGCCTGTTCTTAATTGTACATTCAGATAGTATACTCATTTCTTAAAGAGGGCTCCCCAAATAATACAAGCTTCAGGGCCAGCCCACACAATCTAGATCTGCCTCTGTGTCTCAAAGGAACCATGATGATAAAACGAAACAAAAATGTTGCTGTAGAGCCAATTCTAACTCAGTGACCCTGTAAGCATGATAAACCCAAACTGAAACTAAACCCACTACCATCAAATTGATTCCAACTCTTTACAGGGTTTCTGACACTGTAAATCTTTATGGGAGCACACAGCCTCATCTTCATCGTGCGGAGTGGCTGGTGGGTTTGAACTAAATGACCTTGCCGTTAGCTGTAGAGTACTTATCCTAAAATGCCTCTACAGAACTAAAATTGCTTAGTTGTCCTTGAGTTGACCCTGATTCATGGTGACCCATGTGTGTCAGAGTAGAACTGTGATCCACAGGGTTTTCAATGGCTGATTTTACAGAAGGAGATTACCTGGCCTTAGTGTTTATGGGTGGACTTGAACCGCCAATCTTTTGGTAAACAGTCACATGAATTACCTATTTACACCATCCAGAGACTCCACCTACTGACAGTTACTGCTGAGTTTCCTGCCAAGTGTACTGATTATCTCTCCACTTCCTCTCTTGGATCAGCCTCTGTGGTTCAGTTACTTAGGAAATTCTTGATATTTTGAGCTCCAACTGAATATCCTATTGCCTACTGAAGGAGATGGGGAAGAGGAAAGGCAGGTGAAAGGACTATACCTGGATGTCCCATCAAACCTAAAACTCTGCAAATCCTAAAGTGAACTTAGGGACTACTCCCAGATTTCCACTTCTCTGAAGTGGCATTTATTTCTGCTTTCCCCAGTCTGACTGTGGTACTAGTGAAGACTGATAGGGTAACGACATAGCCCTTGAATGCATACCATCTGAAAGATCAGTTATCAAGTAGCCTGAGAGTCATTCTAGATTACCTCTTTCCATCTCTGGAGCCTTCTTCCTCCATACAATTGGCCAATAGCACATCCACCTCCCAAATATCTTCCTCCAATTTCCTCTTCTGCTTCCCTATTACTGATACTCCACCTCAACACCCTATAATTTCTGGTTTGTACTATTATGATTCCATGCCTTGGTTTACAAGTCTCGTTCTGTATTCCTCCAATTCACCCCCCACAGAGCAACCAAAATGATGCTTTTGTAACAATAGGAATCTGGCATGTTGCCCCTCTGCTTCCAGTCTTCTGTGGTTCCTGCTGCCTAGAGGATGAAGTTCTGACTCCTTATTAAAGCCTTCAGGGCCTCCATGAGCTATCACTTGTCAGTTCCCCTCTTCTCTGGTCCAGCCCAAGATGGTAACATGTGCCAAGCCATGCTGGCCCCATCACTGTGCTTCCAGCATGCTGGTCTTTCTCTGCTCTGTTCATCCATCTGGGAAATTCTGTTGACCGTGCTCATGCTGTGCTGCCTCTGTGACCATCTCTTTCATTTCCTTAAGCCCAGTTGATTTAATTTACCCCCAACCCTCACCCAGAGTTCTTAGTGTAACATGTAGTAACACAACGCAATCATCACACATTGCTCTCTCAGATCAAACTGACAGATTCTGAGTATATGTTATTGTTGTTGTTAGGTACCATCGAGTTGGTACCGACTCATAGCAACCTTACGCACAGAAGAATGAAACACTGCCTGATACTGGGCCAACCTCACTCATGTTGAGTATATGAGTTGTGTCTTATTTACCCCGTGCCCACTGGTGTACTTGGTGCATAAGGGGTATGAACTTCATGTTTTTTTGAGTGAATGAATGAAAGGTGACTTGGATAATTTGGTTGTCCCTCGAGTTATCCCTCAAGTTGAAAATCCCAACTACTTTCTCAGAGCCTACAGAAGCATTAAGTTGCTTTAAACAACAACTCAGTTTAATTTATAGCCAATGGCTTGGAAAAAATATATCGCCTTTTTGACATTTTTAATTCCCTGACCTGGATAGGTTCCACAAATTATAGTGTACGCTCTTACTCAATGGCTGATTATTCATACCTCTGGCTTCTTACTTACCCTTTATCTTGAATTTATTTTGGATCTCACAATAATAGTAGCAATTGATTGAGACCTTGATATGTGTTACACCCTGTGCTTTAAATATATCAAGTGCCATCTCAGTGCGGTAGGATAAGCACTGGACTGCTAACTACAAGGTTGGTGGTTCAAACACACCAGCCTCTCCTCAGAAATCTTATACAGGGACACTATGGGTGGGAACCAACTTGATAGCACTTACCAACATCTCATTACCTTATCAACCTTTAGTACTGCCTTAATTAGAGTGGGGCAAGCAGAAATACAGAAACTTACACTTATCAACAAAGTAAACTGAACAAGTGTGGACTTGCTAGCAAGTCTTTCAGAAAGCTTAGTGGGGTGGAGATTTCAACCACTGGGTTTTAATGAATTCTGCCATAAATTTCAGATATCCACTTTAGCCTTACTTTTCCAGCAAAGCAGGCAAGAACATGCTGAATACACTGTAACCTGGATTTCATTAAAGGATCTATGAGTATATATGGCTTTTGCAAGATGGAAAAAAAAAAAAAAGGTCAGGCAGGCTGTAAAGAAGGAAAGTTGATGCAAAAAGAAGAAAGGAGGCTGTAAAAGGAACAACTAAAGAAGAAAAAGCACTGGAAGTTTTAAAAAGAGAAAAAGGCACAGAGTAAACAGGAAGAAAGCTACAGTGAGGCAGAAGTACAGACCCTACAGTCAAGAAAAGTGAAAAGGGAAGATTTATTTCCTGCAGTATATAAATGGAAACTGAAGAGGTTTTGTAGACAACCGTGTAATAAATAATCCCACAAGAGCCTGCATCCCATGAATTGTTCCCAAGATCAGGAACAGTCTTTCATTTGCTCAGAAATCTTTTCTTAGAACTTAACTGACTCACAGATCCATGCAGGAAAGCCCTCCCAAGAGAAGGCCATTCTTTTTCTTCTTTTATCAATTTACTAAAGAAGTTGGCTCAGGCAGATGTTAATCGGACAGTGTGGGTTTCAATTCTACTCATGGATAAAGAAGTTGGAAAGCAATCTGGCATGACATACTGGGCTGATATCACTTTCTCTCTGTGTGTGGTTTTCATAGATTTTTTAACATATATTTTAGGATTTCAACTGCGTAGCATCACTCCCTTATTCTCTACTAAAGAATGTAAATGTCAGCATTCACTTCAGAGAGAGTTTTCTATTATAATTTTTAAATTTGTTCTGGTCTGAAAAATATGTGTAAATGAAAAGAGAGAAAAACCCGCAAGCGCTCTGCCCCCTTCCAACATTTTGTTTTATGTTTACAATGACTTCGCATATTCCTCTTGCCTTCCCCTTTTCTTTAGCAAACTGCTCTACTTCTCCCAACTTCTGAAAACTTCCATGCCATAAAAGATTTACAGGAGCTCTAAGAACTCCTCTTAATCCTTCTTTATTTTTTCATCTGTTTGACCTACAACCTCTTCTTTCAGTCCCCACATCTTTCTGCCCCCAAAACCTTTGGGAGAACTGGTTGCCTTCAGGAATTAAGAGAGACATTACTTCATTTTCTCAAGGTATACAACATCCCAGTCAATTAAGCAAGACCACAGTCCATCAAAGTCTTTCATCCTTCGGTGTAGGGAGAACTGAGTCAGTCACCTTATCTTAAGTAATTATAACAACTTCGCTTTCCTTAGTGACAGGGAGAAATTGTATTTACTCAGGGAGCTCAGACTATATTGCTGTGGAGTCAATTGTATACACTCACACTAGCTGGGGATTGGTGAGCCCAGAGGCCCTTCAGCTGCCTGGGGGCGGCAATTTCACTCATTTCTACTCCACCCATTTGAGAGCAATTAACCCCACAGAGAAGAACTCGCACTTACCTTCCTGGGCTTCACTTTATCATGGTAGTCATACTGGAAGATTCCTTTGTAGCTCAGCCCCAGCCACCAAGGTATTCCCTGCTTATCCTAGGACATAAAAAGGAGTGTGGGTAGAAATGGGCATGGAGGAAATAAACACAAACCAAGTGAGGAAGGAAAAGGCAATTTCCTTGAAATTGATGGAAGTTAATCCTCTGCTTTGTACCTTAAGAGATGAACCCCATCATATGGGGAGGCGGGGGTGGTGGTACTGTGAAAGCAGAGTGACAGGGAAGAGCCCTGGCTGGGTTGGATGGAGCCCAGTTCTGTTGGTAACCAGCAACAGAGCCATGGGCCCTTTACCCTTTAGCCTTGGCAATTCTAGGTCCTTCATTCATCACAAAAGACAATGTGAGAGATGCTCAACATTTTAATAAAATGAACTGAGCAGATAAACTGTCACTAACTGTCAGAGTTTGAAAGGGTCCTGGAAAGACTACTGAAGGGGATACCTCTAATTTTAAAGATAAAGAAATCAAAGCAAAGAGCCCTTCCACTTTACCCAGGATGCCCCTAGCAGGCCACACTCAGCACAGGGTGAGGCGGTGCTCATAGGGCTGAAGTCCCGCTCACTTTATGATGGAACCTTCCTATTGAGCAAGTCTGTATGGGCATACCTCAAGAGATAGCAAGGCTTCAGTTCCAGACCACCACAGTAAAGCAGATACTGTAGTAAAATGAGTCACACATATTTTTGGGGGGCCTCCCAGTGCTTATTAAATTTGTTTATATTGCACTGTAGTCTACCTAAGGGTGCAAATGCATTATGAGAAAAACTTTGAAATATTGTGAAAATACGATATAGTGACAGGAAGTAAGCACATGTTGCTGGAAAAATGGCACCAATACACTTGCTTAACAAAGTGTTACCACAAACCTTCAATTTGTAAAAAAAAAAAACACAAAAAAAGGCATTATCTGTGATGCACAATAATGCAAAGCACAATTAAAAGAGGTATGTCTGTAATTCATAAGGTGGAAGAGAAGAGTCACCCCCTTTATTAATTATACTTGTCTTGGTCACTTAGGATTGTCTGAGAATGAAGGGAAATAGGGACTTATTCTACCTGTGGCATTGTAGGGTAAGCAGTTGACCGCTAATTTAAGGTTAGTGGTTCAAATCTACCAGCCAATCCTTGGAAACCCTATACAGGGCTGCTATGAGTCAGAACTGACTTAATGACAGTTAACAACATCAAGACTTCACAAAGGAGCGCTGGTGACACTGTCGGGTAAGTACTAGACTGCTAACCACAGGGTCAGCAATTCAAACCCACCAGCTGCTCCTCAGGAGAAAGAGTTACAGCTTCAGAAACCCTATATAGGGTTGCTATGAGTTGAAGTTGACTTGATGACCGTGGTGAGTTACTTTATGAAAGGGGGAAATGAGTTTTGAAGACTGAATATGTCAAGTTTTACTACAATGGTGATAAAACTCAGTTGTCCCAATTCCCCTAGCTTCCACTCTTCTGACCAAGCTTCTTCCCTATCGCCTACAAACACACACACTTCAGTGCGATTAAAAGGACAAATGAGGAAAGTTTGGTTAATGTGCTTGTTTTTATTCTAGGGCTGGTCTAGCAACCTTCATAAAATGTGTTGTCTTAAGAGACAGTACTTACCTTCACGGCATAATAATGGACCCCGTAGGTTGGGAGAGACTCCACGATGCTCATGTAGCTGAAGAATTGGGAAGACAACACACACATAAACAAACAATGCACACAGGGTGGTTAGTCAGCAGAACTGGCACCATATAAATATACACTGTGTGTTTGTGATACAGTTCTCTGAGTGGCCATTTACTTGAAAATTAAATTGAAACATCATCCCCAGAGACATGTCTTCCCGAGCAGAATTTAACAATCTTGACACATGATCTATTACCACAAACAAAGGCAAACCTCAACAGCAAGTGAAGGGTCCACTTACTTCACAATTGCTTGACCTCTTGTCTGGCCATTCAGTTTCTTGTAGTGCTCAATGACTCTGTCTTCACTAGAATTAAAAGAAAAGCGTTCTGTTATAAGAGCACCCAGGTCAACGGATTGGCATCTTGCTAACTGAGATGCTGTTCCTGAGCCTGATCAGACTCATATGAAGCTCTGAGGAGCCAACTTCTCCCAGAAAATCAATCTGTCCTAAAGTGACATTTCCACACTTTGCCTGAGTGAAATCCCTTGGGCTACCAATTTCCTGAAAAATGTTTGTTTTCCCTTTTTGCCAAGTGCTGTTGGGTCAGTTCTGACAGTGACCCTATTTAGGAATTCGGAGGATTCAATTCTCTTTATGTTGGACTTACAATCAATGCCAGAAGATGCGAGCCCATGTTTGGGGACGATTGCATAGATGAGGAGGATGTAGGCAGCAAAGGTCTGAACCAGTGGGGAGGACATTGAGCAGGGTCCATGAAGGAAGACCAATGGGCTAGAGCTTACATGAAGCATAGACCTGGAGTGGGCATGGTTAGACTCTCTCAAGTCTCCTTTTGACTCTAGGCATTCCATTTACTTCTGTCTACACTGGAGGTAATACGAGGAGAGCAGGAGTACCCCACAGCTTAACTAACCCACCCACCCACCCACCAACCAACCAACCAATCGCTGCCTTGTCAGAGCAAAACTATGCTGCAGAGGGTTTTCAATGGCTGCTTTTCAGAAGTAGAGATCTTCACACCTTTCTTTCAAGGCACAACTGGAACCTGCAACCTTTGAGTTGGTAGGTGAGTGTTACATTTGCACCACCCAAGGGCTCTCACCATTACCTACCTGCTCCACATTAGTTATTAGGGATGGAGTGCTTCCAGGAGGATGGGAAAATTCTGGAATTTCGGTTTGTTTAATATAAACCACGAAGCAACAGAAGCCTCAGAGGAACAGTTGAGAAACAATAACAAACCAAGTACCAGAAATTAGATGGGAACTCTTCTATCTTTTGAAATCTTGGTTCTAAAACAACATGAGGCTAGCTCACTCTCTGGGAGACGC
This sequence comes from Chrysochloris asiatica, assembly GCF_000296735.1. NCBI lineage: Eukaryota > Metazoa > Chordata > Mammalia > Afrosoricida > Chrysochloridae > Chrysochloris > Chrysochloris asiatica. Next base: position 261,846 of record NW_006408724.1, read on the forward strand.
TGGGAGCCACACCTTTCTTTGACTGTGCACAGCAGTTGTGGCAGCACGGGGCCTTCTCTGGGAAGTGACTCTGGGGCCCCGTGAGGTAGGCATGATGGCTGTTCCCACCACTGCTGTACTACACAGCCAACCCTAGCAATGACAGGGGACATGGATATGGGCAGACCACCTCACATCTGTCCACAGAGGAGTCAAGTCCAAACGCGTTGGCCTCCATGATCTGGCCACCCCACCTTGGAACTTTTATTTCTCACTCTTCTCCACACCTTCTCAACTGCAGGCAAAGTAAACTACTGCTTGTCCTCGGTAAAAGCTTTCTGATAGGAGGCCCTCCTAGGGATGGTAACTTCTCATTGCTGTTGTTGTGGTTAGGTGTCGTCGAGTCCGTTCTGACTCATAGTGACCCCATGTACAAAAGAATGAAACAATGTCTGGTGCTGCGCAATCCTCACAATTGTTACTCCTGTGACCACTGTTGCTGCCATTGCATTAGTCCACCTTGTTGGGGGTCTTCCTCTTTGTCTCTGACCCTCCATTTTATCAAGCATTGTTGTGTTGTTGTTAAGTGTTGTCAAGTCAGTTCCAACTCACAGCGACCCTATATAGGGTTTCCAAGGAGCACCTGGTGAGTTTATACTACCGACCTTGAGGCTTAAGTCCAGTGCTGATCCTACAATGCCAGACCTGTGGCGCTGTGGGCTAAGGTGGCAGACTGTAAAGCTGTTTGAACTGCAAGTCGGTGGTTCTAGATCACCAGCTACTCCTTGAAACCCTATAGAGGGTCGCTATGGGTCGGAATTGACTTGACAACACTCAACAACAACAAAGTTAACCTGGTGTGGTGCTGTAGCATAAGCACTGGACCACAAGATCAGTTTGAACTGCAAGGTTGGCAGTTCAAACCTACCAGCTGCTCCTTGGAAACTCTATATAGGGTCACTATGGGTCAGAATTGACTCGACAGCACTTAACAACAACAAAGATAACCTGGTGCGGTGCCATAGCATAAGTACTGGACCACAAGGTCGGTTTGAACCACAAGGTCAGCAGTTCAAGCTCACCAGCTGCTCCTTGGAAACCCTACACAGGGTCACTATGAGTCAGAGCCAACTCGATGGCACTTAATAACAATAAAGTTAACTTTTATTATCGATTAATTTATTATCCCAGAATTTATCTAATACCTTCTTTCATCTGTTTTGCATACTGATTCCCTAGTACTAATTTATCTCGCAGACTTTAATGAATATCTTTTTAATTTCTATTATCTAAATTTTAGCACAGGACTGTGTCTTTATCAGTATCTAGAATGGGGACGGGAAAGCTGCCAGGGGGCTTTAATTCCTTGGAGGCCCATTTCTGCAGTGTGTGGGCACCCTCTGTTCTAGATCCGGTAGTATTTTGCAAATTCTCCCTCTAGCGAGACAAAGCCTTCTCCTGCCAGAGAATTCCGGAGGTGTCTCCCCTCAGGGAGTAGTCTAGCCTCCCTGGATCAGCAGACTGTGTAAGTAGGCTCCAGGGTGGTTGTTCTAGCTTCCTTTTCACGGACTGACTAATCTCATGTCTGTTTGCTACCACAGGATTCAGGATTTTGTAAGGTCAACTCCTAGATGCAAGTTCAAGCAGCTCAATGTTAACATGAACCGTCTTCCTTTTTAGCTCTTAGAAAGAGCATCCCTAGGGTGAACTGGGGAGAGGACACCTAACATACTGCTATAGCTGAGAAAACAAGCAAGGCTCAGGAGAACGCCAGTGAAAGTCGAAGCCACTGACAGACAGCTGTGCAGCTGTTCAATAAGGGCCCAGCAGCTGCAGAAATCTTTGCCATCTCCCCCTTGCCCTGAATTACCTGCTGTCTGAGCCTAATGGTGAAGTCATAATAACTCCTCCTTCCTCATACTTTCCCACTCCCATTGCCACTATTTGAGCTCCTGGTTGTTGTGTTTAGCTGATAAATGAAAGGTTGGGGGGTTCAGGTTCACCCAGAGGCACCTTGAAAGAAAGGCTTGGCTATCTAATTCTGAAAAGTTAGCCACTGAAAATCCTATGGAGTACAGTTGTACTCTGGACCACGTGGGTCATCATGAGTAGACTTAACGGTAACTGCCTGTGGTACTTGCTCCAACTGAAACATCATTGTCTGTTAATTCATGCAAAATGCTGACTCAGAACACATTCTGCCCTCTACTCTATTCCCATTCTCCTCTGGAATTTACTGATGGCTGATAATGTATATAGCTTTGCAGATCACAAGATTCCCGAATGCCTCAAATTTTTGAAGGAGACTAAATAGGACAACCTACCAGAAATTTACAAGTCATAATACATTGAACACCAAACAACTGTTTGGAGCAAAGAATGAAGAGTTACTTGAAGGTGACAGATCAACTGGTAAAAAAGCTGTAACTATGGGCTGAGCCATGCAGTTAAGGTGAATGGTCAGTATGCATTCAACTGTGTGGATCTTAACAAACTATGGATAATGTGAGAAAAATGGAAATTCCAGAAAACTTAACTGTGCTCATGATAAACCTGTGCATAGACCAAGAGGCGGTTGTTCAAATAGAACAAGGATACTGAAAGGTTTCAAATCAGCAAAGGTGTGCACCAGGGTTGTATTCTTTCACCATTCTTATTCAGTCTGTATACTGAGCAAATAATCTGAGAAGCTGAGCTATATAAAGATGACCACAGCATCAGGATTGGAGATGGCTGATCAACCACCTACGGATGTGAAGATGACACAAACGTGCCTGCTTAAAGCAAAGATGACTTGAAGTACTTGCCGATGAAGATCAAAAAATCCAGCCTCCAGTATGGATTACATACAACTCAATGGAAAGAAAGCAGAAACCCTCACAAGTGGACCGAGAAACAGCATCATGATAAACGAATAATGGTCATCAAGGATTTCATTTTACCTGGATCCACAAAAAATGCTTGTGGAAACACATGCCAATAAATCAAACCATGTTTGACAGTGAGCAAATATGCTGCAAAACAGCAAAGATGTCACTTTGAGAGCTAAAGTGAACCTGTCCCAAATCATGGTATTTTCCACGGGCTCAAATGTATGCAAAAGCTGGACAATGATCCTAACCAGAAATGCGGTGACCATGGAGATGGTGGTGGAGGTGATGGCATAGAGAGGCAGAGCAGCAGCGGATATAGAAGGTAAGGCCCTGGGAGCTGAAAACTTGAGGAAGAGGGCAATAGGGTTCCACGAACAAGGAGACTGAAAAATTGTTTTTGTGTTCATATGACCAGACTGCAAGTTTGGAAGACTGGCAAAAATTCTATGGATTATACAGATGTTGCTGTTTGGGGAAACGCTCAAATTATAGAATGTCATTTCATATCTACAATTATGCTACCGAAAGTAGAGGGGCCATAAAAGATGAAATCAGGGAGTCCAGGAGCTCTTGATGCAGTGGGCTGTTTCTCCCTCACTGTACTCGCTTAGGGAGAAGTGATTTATGAGCTGGAGTTGAATCCTGCTAATGAAGTCTGCATCCAGACATACCCTATCTTAACAAAGGAATCTCTTAAAGCCACCCGAATGACAGAAAAATGAGCTTGCTGACTCAAAAACTGTCTGGACAGGATGAAATGTTAGCAATTCATTTATTTCATAAAGTGTGTGCAGACATAGTCAAGAGCTGTGAGTTGTAGTTTACCAGGATTGCCTTGCTCTGGGTTTGCTTGTTTGTTGTGTAAATACAAGCAGTTGCAGTGACTTTAATTGAGAAGTCTGACGGGATCTTAGGGAAGCAGGGCTGTTCTTTTCAAAGGACCTAGAGTGGTCAAGGTTTAGGAACCCCACAGGATTTCAATACACTACCCAGGAACACAAGCTGTGCTCTACTGTGACCAAAACCACAATCTGGGAGCCTTTCAAAAGCCTGATTCATTCAGAATCAGTCATTTGGAGCCCAACAGATGAACAATAGCGTAATGTTACATGGAGCTAAATCAGGAGATATGAAACATTGTGGGAAAATACAAGAATCAATCTCCTTCTTCTGCAGAGAGAAAACAATCCTGTAGTTCCCTCACATCACAAAACCTCACACTTCCTGTCATGTAACAACAAGGATTCCAAAATGAAACCCTAGCTACACATGAAAGGCCCTCCAACCAATGAGGCAATGCTTCCAAAGTGAAATTCTAGAAGATTTTATTTATCTATTTTAAAGAAAAAAACAAAACAAAAAAGGGAACAGTCTCACACAACAGGTGATTTAAATGCATGTACAAAACAGTTTCATGAAAACTTAACTCTTATCCCTACCAGATACCGTTGCATTCATTCTGACTCTTGATGACTCCAAGTGTGTCAGAGTAGAGCTATGCCCTATAGGGTTTGCAGAGACTGATTTTTCAGAGGTAGATCCTCAGGCCTTGTCTTCTGAGACACCTTTGGGTGGACTTGAACCTCCAGCCTTTGGGTTTGCAGCTGAGTACTTAACCAGCTTGCACCACCCCAGGGACTCCAAGTCATGAAGGCACAAGTTACTTCATCCCATTTGGAGTAGCTTTCTGGGCAGGACAGGGCAGGGCAGGGCAGGGCAGGGCAGGCAGCCTGCTATCCTTTTATCCCGTCGACAGGGGCCAGTTCTGGAAGGAGACGCCTGAGGTCTACAGGGAAGGGGAGAACGTACCAGTAGGCCAGGGAAGGGTGCTCCTTCAGTGCTTGGGTGGGAAGAGCTGGCAGCTTCTTCAAATCACTCCTCACCACTTCATTGCTGCAAGACAGGGAGGGAGACGGAGAGAAGGCAAAGAAATGCCATCAGACACTGAGAAAACAAGCACACCATTTGATATGACCTGACCCAGCTGTCTTGTCTGAGAGACCCCACATCTGTTCCTTTTTAATGAAAAGCGGTGGGAGGAAGTGGGTTTTCTTTTTATTCATGTATTTAATAGAGATGAAAAAAAGACACACATCACACAGGGTGTACAGAAACCAGAGAGGAGTGCTTACAGATGGCTGCGATCTTCATTCTAAACTCTCCCTTAGGGAGCTCAGGCAGGAGCCCCTGAGCACCCGCGTAGGAACCAGTCCAAGAAAGAAAAGCTTACGGCCCAGGGTGTGTGTATCAGGGTTGCTCACATGGGGAGGGGTCCAGAGAAGCTTCCAGGGCCCTCTGTGAGGCTCCTAGAGCTCTAAGAACAGGCAATGTAACTGTTTTCTCTCCTTCAGAGCTGTTTGTTTCACCAAATATAACACTAATTCTCTGCACATATGCACTAGAAACTGCTGAAATACGACCAAAAGAAAAAGATCTTTTGCTTTTGATAAGACCCAGAAACTACTGAAACCGTGTGAAGTGGGCTGGCTGTTGCTGTTAGGAGGTTTTACGCCTTTAGCCCTGGGATCAGAAATCATTTTTAGCACCGTTTGGAAGGTGCTTTAGTCCCCCTGGTACAACTAGCCCATTTCAGATGCTGGAGTTCCCTCTACAACACTCAGCAGACTGCATCCTCCCTGGGCCAAAGCACATGTAAAGAATGAGAGACCAAGTCTCACCACCCTCAATTTCCACGGAGCACTTTGGCTGCACTTCTTCCAATACAGATTTGTTTTGTTTTTCTGGCAGTCCATGATACTTCAATATTCTTTGCCAATACCATAACTCAAATACATAGAGTCTTCTACGGCCTTCCTTATTCGTTGTCTAACTTTCACATGCAAATGAGGCAACAGAAAAATACCATGGCTGTGGTGTTTCTACCCACTTGCTACTTCCAGAGGCAACTAGCCGGGCAGCATCCACTGTTGGATGATTCTGATATTTAAAGAGTGCCTCCTTTCACAGGTCCCCAAAGAGCCCCAGAAGCTTGGCTGGAACTGTGAAGGCTCCCCTCAGGGAGTCTAGCCGTTTCTGTGTTGCTCCTATAAAGCCAGGCAAATATTGGTGACTGGGACCCTGAGAAGGAGCACTAGGGGGGGCTCATCTGCTAACCAAAAGATTGGTGTTTCGAATCCACCCAGAGGTTCCATGGAAAAAAGTTCTGGTAATCTGTTCCAATAAAGACCGCTATTGCTGTTAGTGCTGGGGAGTCGATTCCAACTCATAGCTACCCATACCTATCGATAATTACATTGAATGTCAATGGATTGAATGTACCAGTGGAGAGACAGAGAGTGGCAGAATGGATAAGAAAACAAGACTCTTCAATATGCTGCCTGCAAGAGACACATCTTACACACAAAGACATAAACAGACTAAAAGTTAAAGGATGGAAAAAAATTTACCAACCTAACAGCAACAATAAGCAAGCAGGAGTGGCAATTCTAATCTCCGACAAAGTAAACCTTAAGATAAAAACCAGGATAAGAGACAAAGAAGGACACTATCTCATGATCAAAGGGTCACTTGAGCAAGACAATATAACTATAATAAATATATACGTTCCCAATGAAAGAGCACCAAGAAACATGAAGCAAACCGTACTGGAATTGAAGAAAGAAATAGATAAATCTACAATTATAGTGGGAGATCCTAACACACCACTCTCGAAAAAGGAGCTCTGGTAGCATAGTTGTTACAAATCGGACTGTGAACCGCAAGGTCAGCAGTTTGAAACTACCAGCTGTTCCGCGGGAGAAAGATGAGGCTTTCTGCTCCCGTAAAGATTTACAGCCTCGGAAACCCTGTACAGGGTCGCTATGAGAACCGACTCCACGGCACATAACAACAACAACTTGAAAAGGGACAGAACAACCAGAAAGAAACTCGACAAAGTTACAGAGGAACTAAACAACACAATCAACCAACTTGACCTCACAGATGTATACAGAGCATTCAATCCAACAGCAGCACATTACACGTTCTTCTCCAGTGCGCATGGAACGTTTTCCAGAATTGACCATGTGTTAAGTCACAAAACAAGCCTCCATAAACATCAAAATTCTACACAGCATCTTCTCAGACCACAATGCTATAAAACTAGAAATCAACAATAAGACCAAGGCAATAAAGTTGAATACGTGGAAACAGAATAACACCTTGTTGAAAAGCAATTGGGTAAAAGAAGAAATTAAACGTGAATTTACAAAGTTCCTAGAAACAAACGAGAATAAAAACACAACATATCAAAATCTTTGGGACACGGCGAAAAGCAGTGCTGAGAGGACAATTTATTGCGATAAATGCGCACATCCAAAAAGAGGAAAGAACCAAAACCAACACATTAACACAGCATCTCTAACAATTAGAAGCAGACCAGCAGAGGGAACCTACAGTCACCAAAAGAAAGGAAATAATAAAGATAAGAGCAGAAATAAACAAGATGGAAAACTGAAAAACTATAGAAAGAATCAACAGGACAAGAAGTTGGTTCTTTGAAAGGATTAATAAAATTGGCAAAACTAACAAAAGAAAAGTGGGAGAAGACACAAATAAATTACATTAGAAACCACATGGGTGAAGTCACAACAGAACCAAAAGAAATCAAAAGGATAATAACAGAATGCTATTAAGAGCTGTACTCCAACAAATTAGAAAACTTAGATGAAATGGATATATTTCTAGAAAAACATGACCACCTAAATTTACTCAGAATGAAGTAGAAAACTTGAACAAATTCATAACAAAAGAAGAAATTGATCAGGTCATCAAAAACTCCCAATCAACAAAAAGTCCAGACCCAGATGACTTCACGGGTGAGTTCTACTAAGCATTCAGAGAAGAACTGTCACCAATTCTACTCAAATTATTCCAGAATACAGAAGAGGACGGAAAACTCCCTAATACTTTTTATGAAGCAA
>NW_006408724.1:270539-276118 GCF_000296735.1 Chrysochloris asiatica
GTTAGTTTGAACCACTAACCTTGCAGTTAGCAATCCAGTACTTTTTCTCCAGCCACACCAGGACTCCCCAGTAAAGTTCAAAACCTAGAAAACCCTATGGGGGCAGTTCTACTCTACAATGAGTTAAAAAGGACTTAGTGACCTCTCGCAACAACAGTTAATAGGCGACTGGGCAGTAGCATCTAAAAAGCAGTAAGATAGGAGCTCAGTAAATAAATCTGAAGGAAGGGAGGAAGGAAGGAATAATTGCAGTCACAGATGGGCAGTTCCTGAGGTATCTGATATGGTGACCATCCTAATACCCACTGCTGCTGACTGTAGGCTGTGTCATTCCACGTGCAGTGAGGCGACCAAGACTACCTCTTGGAATGGAGCCAAGTAACACCTCTGGACACCATGTCCCCCTGGGTAAAGCATACCAATGCTTTTTTAAAAAATTTTTTTATTGTGAATTGGGTGAAGGGTTATACAGAGCAGATCATCAGTTTTACATTCGGCAAATCATATACTTCATTTTATTTCAATGGTTGCAATCCCCGCCATGTAATATCAGTTAGCCTACTTCCTCCCTGTGATTCTTGTTTCTCCTCTTCCTCTGTCTTTTGCAACCCTTCTGAATTTTGTCCTAAGGTAAATAAACGCTGTCCTTTTGATTTTGAATGGTTGACCATTCTATGGTGAACATTCCTCACTAGTGTTGTTTCCCTGGTTTACTTATCTATACTTGCCTGAAAATTGAGCGACAACGATGGGTTCAGTTCTAGACCTGAAGGGTACTTGAGGGTCACAGTCTCAGGTCTTCCAGTCTCTTTCTGACCAGTAAGCCCGGTCGTTTTGTAATTTTGACTTTTGTTCCATATTTTCTCCCACTCTCTCTAGGATCTTTTAACGTGATCTCTTTCAGAGCAGTTGGTAGTGGTGGCCAGGCACCATCTAGTCCTTGTTTCAGGGTCACGGAGGCTGATGTTCATGTGTTCCATTAGTCCACTAAGCTAATTATTTCTGAAGCATTTTCAATTTTCATTACTTTCATTTCTTTTCTACAGGGAGAGACCAATAGTTGCACCTCACAAGTTTTCAAGACTCCATTCTGCTACTCACAAAATCAGGATGTAGAACATCGTCTTTGTGGACTAGGAACATACCAATACTTTAAGTTCATTTATGTGCTAACAAAGAACCACACGGACCTTCGGAGATACAGCTCTTCCCAGAATGGGTCTTTTTCACGTGGACTATAAATGATGATGAGGCTTGTGAATCCTACGTTTGAACAACTAGCCAGAAGGAAAAGCTCATGTCTTATCCTTTGAATCAGTAAACCCAAGCAACTGAACTATTATAATCCAATGATTGATTAATTGATACAATAATCATTGCAAGGCAATGACTGATTAATAATCAATAAGCCAAAGGCATTCATGGAGCCCCTGATATACGTAAAATATTGTTTGTTGTGCGCCATCAAGTTAATTCTGATTTGCCTTCTTGGATGTCTTCCCCCTTTTTCATTGACTCTCCACTGTACCCACCATGATATTCTCAAGGGACTGATCTCTCCTGACAACATATCCAAAGAATGAGAAACCAAATCTCACCATCCTCGATTCTAAGGAGCACCCTGGCTGTACTTTTTTCCAAGGCAGTTTTTTTTTTTCCCCCGGCAGTCCATGATACTTTCAATATTCTTTGCCAATACTATAATTCAAATGCATCAATTCTACTGTGGTCTTCCTTATTCGCTGTCCAACTCTCACATGCCTATGAGACAACAGAAAATACCATGGCTTGGTCAGGTGCACCTTAGCCCTCGAACAGATAGATTTGCTCGTTAACACTTTAGAGAAATCTTTTGAAGCAGATTTGATTTCTTGACTGCTGCTTCCAGGAGTGCTGATTGTGAATCTAAGCAAAGTGAAGTCTCTGACAACTTCAATCTTTTCTCCATTTGTCATGATGTTATTTAATGGTCCAGTTGTGAGGCTTTTTGTTTTCTTTACATTGAGGTGTAATTCATACTGAAGGCTATATATAGTCTTTGATCTTCATCAGTATTTTAGGTCATCTTTGCTTCCAGCAAGGTTGTATCATCTGCAGATCACAGGTTGTCAGTGAGTCTTCCTCCAATCCTGATGCCATGCTCTTCTTCAATGATGCCATGCTGATGCCATGCTCTTCATGGATTATTTGCTCAGCATGCAGACTGAATACGTATGGTGAAAGAATATAAGCCTGGTGCACAACTTTCCTGATTTTAAACCTTACTGGCATGCTATTAAGGTACAGTTGAAACAAGTATATAGTTCACCAAATACTTAAAAGGATACAATGATTACTAACTTTTTGGATCACTTAACTGTAAACTCCTTGAGAACAGGGATATGATTCATTGATGTAACTAACCATCAGTGTCTAGAACGGTACCTCAAATATCGAAAGGACAAGATAAACTTTTCTGGGATGAAACTGTGAGAAAGGCAATTAGCTCCAGTATTGAGCTAAAACTTGAGTTTGGGTTTATTCATGCCTACCACATTTAAGATACATTTGGGGGAAGGAAGGAACTAAAGAAGAAAGGGTTCGTGTTACTCACTAAACAGTAGTTTGTTGGCAAACACATTTCCCTGTTGACAGTAGCAGGTTTGACTTTTTTACTGAAGCTTGCGGTGGGTTCTCTGATCCCCTCCTACACCTCCCTCTCACCCCGGCAAGGATACACAGGAAAATACAAGAAAAAATCACCAAGGCGTGAAGCCACTCCAAACCCAATACATTCTAGAAGGTATCCATGGCTCGTAATCCATCCCAAAGGACAAATATGCAGAAATGTTCTATTTGCCTTTCGGCTGTTTATAGACATCTGCAATAACTTAGGGGTGCCCAACCCTGTCAAACCATCTGACCAAATTGTACTGTGGCTGAAAAACCCTCCAACAAACTGCCCTAATGAGAAACCTGGTCACTGTGCCCTCAGAAAATTGGGAGGCTATATATAGTCTGACAAATCTGCTAGGAAGCCCCTAGTTTCTTCTCTCACTGTCTGCCACTTGGATATTTCCAGCCACTGCAGAGTTCATGTCACCTGATGAACCATTCATTATACATGATCTAGAAACAATGCATTAAAAAATGCCTGTGGTCATGTTTCGTGTTTTGAAAAAGGTCTCTTAGAGAGTTATTGGCTAAACTGAGAATAAAATTTCCATTTTCTTATTTTTAATATTAGCCAGTTGACATTGAGTTGACTCCAGCCCACGGTGACCCTATGTGTGTCAGAGAACTGTGTTCCATAGGGTTTCCAATGGTTAAATTTTTGGAAGTAGAAAAATCTGGGTGGATTCAAATCTCTCCAACCTTTTGGCTAGCTGTGGGTGTATCAATGTTTGCGTCAACCACGTGCATCACCTAGGGACTCTATTTTTAATATTATTAAGATTTTATTCGAAATTGTATGCAGCTTTATTAACACCAGAAAACAAGTGGTAACTCACATGCTGTTTTGGTCTTTGATTTAGGGAATTTTTGAGATTTCTTCTACTGCTTATTACCCACTGCTATTGAATCGGAGTTGGTTCTAGCTCATAGCAACCCTACATAGGTTTTCAGAGGCTGTAAATCTTTACAGGAGCAGAAAGCCTCATCTTTCTACCTCAGAGCAGCTGACGGGCTTGAACTGCTGACTTTGTAGTTTGCAGTTCAATGCTCCAGCGCTCCTTTCTACTGCCTTATAAAAATGGAAAATTAGAATGATCTATTGGAAAAACTGGGAACATGGTAGCTCTATACAAGGTCAGAGGTTCAAGTCCACTAGCTGTTCCTTGGGAGAAAGATGAGGCTTTCTACTCCCACAAAAATGTACAGCCTCCGAAACACTATACAGAATCGCTGTGATTCAGAACCAATTTGACGGCACTGATGTGGTGCTGTAGGATCAACAACCGGAAAAACTAAGATTTCTATCAATAGATCAAATAAGGAAGTTGAAAGAAAAATTGCCACAATTTTATCCAGGACCCTATAATAAAGAAAACAACAATTAAATTTAATAGAAGGATCAGCAAAATACGCAGTATGTTTTCCTTAGAAACACTGTTGTTGTTGTTGTTAAGTGCTATCAAATCAGTTCCAACACACAGGAGCTCTCATGACTGTTTCTGAGGAGTATCCTTCTACCTCAGAGCAGCTGGTGGGTTTGAACTACTAACCTTGCAGTTCAAGTTGACCTTACAGTCCAGCACTTTATCCTAAAGTGCCACACCAGAAAATACTTTTCAAGGAAATTACACCTGAGTTAAATGAGAGATGCTGTCTATAGCTTTAGGAGAAAACTGGGGCCAACAGAACTTGGGGTGGGGAAGCATTCTTCTTAACGGAGCAGACTTGAGTTGTATTGGTAACAAAAGACAAAATTCAATTCATAAAGTTCTATGTTGTTGTTATGTGCCGTGGAGTCGGTTCCAACTCATAGCAACCCTGTACAGAGTTTCTGAGGCTTCACGGGAGCAGAAAGTCTCATCTTTCTCCCGTGGAACTGCTGGTAGTTTCAAACTTGCAGTTCGCAGCACTATTCGTAAACACTATGCTACCAGAGCACCTTAAAGTTATATGAATGGACTTCAAAATGTTCCTAGGAAAATGGAATGGAAAGACAATGGAATTTTTCCATGAACTTTTAAAGCCCTCTCACACTAGCCTAACAGGAAGGAATGACCTGAAGTTCAGAAACAGTACTATTATATTAATTGCTCCAAATTTTATGGGAAGTATGGAGACAAAGGTCTCCAGGGAGAGGTATTCCATAAGTACAGAAGAGTATTGTATATGTGCTAAGTGCTGTTGAGTCCATTCCAACTCATAACGACCCTGTATAGGGTTTCCATGGAGCAGCTGGTGGGTTTGAACTGCTGACCTTGTGGTTCACCATCCAGTGCAGATCCTAGAGTGCCACCCAGGTATTCAATGTCAAAATTCAAAAAGTGCTAAGAAATAAACCATTTTTTAAAAACTTAAATGAGGCAGTGTTGATTTTTATTCTTCCCACTTTGTGTGGACACCCATATATATATTTTGTTCCAGAAGTGTTAATGTGTTTAATCTGGGTGCTGTCCCAGATCCTGCCAAGGGCATTAGGATTACAGGGACTATTTCCTGAATTACCTGTCTAAAGCCTGAAACGGTCTGAATTCTGGAGCCCTGGGATTCTAAGGCTTTAAAGTCCCTTTAGAGAAGCAAACAAAAAATCAAGTTGTTCTAAGTGACACCTCACATAGTCAAGTATAGCTATACGTTTCCTATTAAAATATAACTAAGCAATTTGACTGTCTTGTCAAGTGGATTAAATAAGGTGTTGACCTTCTGAAGGAAGAGGATATTAATTTTCTACAATAACCCAAGGGTTTCTTCCCCACCCTCACCCCCTTTTTAAATGCTGTTGTTGTCAAAGGCCATGGAGTCGGTTCCGACTCATAGCAACACAGGATAGGGTTTCCAAGGAGTGGCTGGTGGGTTTGAACTGCTGACCTTGAGGTTCAAATCCACTTTAAGGTCCAGTGCATTATCCTGCAGCACCACACCAGGGC
>NW_006408724.1:276893-317686 GCF_000296735.1 Chrysochloris asiatica
TTATAGTCCAGTGCTTATTGTCTGACTAATATTAGCAATGATTTAAAATAAATGAGTACCTTTTCTTTTTAAACTATGTGGACCCTTCTCCACCCAGTATCTGCCTATATAACTGCCTTGGTTTACGCCTCATTGGCTATTCAATCATTTCTAAACAGAAATATCTACTCTACTGATTTCCTGTTGATGGATGCTAATATTTACACACACACAAACACATATCTGTATATACATACACACACACACATATACACACACCAGGCAATGAAATCCAATTACTATCTCCTGTGCTAAGGAAAATAATACAAGTGAGCCAATATTATTTTTGGATTGGACTCTTTCCTCAACTTTTCATGAAATATTACTAGTTTACCCACCACATGGTAGAATGCAGTCATGTATTATGTATATTTTTTTCCTAGCATTGACAATACTATTTATCTACTTACACCTAAGTCATTTCCTTCCAGCAATGCTGAACTCTACAGTTCATTATAAAGTTCAGTAAAATATGGAAGTGAGCATTTCTATTCACTGAAAAGAACAGGGAGTTATGTAAGAACAAGCCTTAGGGAGCTACTGACCAAAAAGAGAGCCTGAAAGAAAAAGAAAAAAAAGAAACTTTGTACGCGTTTCATGAGAAAGAGCAGATATGATCTGGGGTTGTTATTACATAGTTCTCTTTCTATTTAAACATATCAGCACTTTTTACTTCTTTTTGTTAAAATGACCTTTTTCCCCCTCTCGTACTTTAAGAAAATTGTTTTTATGATTTGTAATATTCATTTCACAAGTGTTCACTTGTGTTATTTATTGAAATGCAAATGTATAATCTGGGATAATGGCATCCTGAGCAAAACAGTCTTTTTGTAAATGACAGATTCAGTACCCTCAGATTCTGAAGGTGATTTTGCCTTTTGAGTGGGGCCTTTAATGTGGATGGTCATTTGATCCTGTAGAATCAAGAATACCTTAGAATCAAACTCTGGACCCATATTAGTATAAAAGCCTTCTCTAGAATTCTGCAGGTTCTAAATTGACATCTTATTGTACTTGTTGGTGTTATGTGCTGACGAGTCCATTTCGACCCATAGCAACCCTGTATAGGGTTTCTGAGGAATAGCTGGTGAGCTTGAATCGCCGACCTTGTAGTTCAAAGCGACTTTGCAGCCCAGGGCATTAACCCACAGTGCCACACCAGGGCTCCTCTTATTGTACTCTTGTTGTCGTGTGCCTTGAAGTCGGCTCTGACTCATAGCCACCCTGTATAGGGTTTCCGAGGCTGTGAATCTTTACGGGAGTACTAGAAGACTTTAAAAAGTTCATGGGAAAATTCCATTACCTTTGAATTATATTTTTCTGTGAATCTTTTGAAGTCCTCTCTTATGTACATTTTCCATACTGTTTAGGAAAATGTACTATGTTTACAGGGCACATATACAATTCAAAGCCATTCTGTTAAATATAACTCAGTTAGCATAGTTGTGTATTAAAATTATTGACATAGCATAAGTGACTTTCTTTCATGGTAAACAATGAGAATGGGACATCAAAAATACCTAATGTTCAATCAGTCATCAAACCATATGGGGTCAACAGCAGAGGCATTTGGGACCTCTCCAGATAAAGATGGATTTAGAATGACTTCTCTCATTCCCCAACTCCAGGCCACTCAAATAGACTAATTTCCCTGGACCTCTGAAGGGAATGTGTGTTTATCAGCGAATACAAAGTGATAGATCATCTCCAGCTTCCATATGTGGATAGAATGCTATGAGGTAAACTGACCTTTTGGGTAAGGTGTCTGACCTCTCCCTCCCCTGCCAGCTATTTCTCTCTCCAGACAGTTGCTGTTACAAACAAACTGTGAGGCAGCCATTTGACAAATGAAGCTAAACTAGGGTTCTTTGTTGCTCTGAAGCCAGCAAGCTGGCATTCCACAAGCTCATTAGGGGCCATGAGTTACTGCGAGGCCAGGCCTGTACTTCCTCCTCCCTGGCAATCCGTGTGGCCCCACGTTCCCATGGTCTTCAGGGCTGTTTATTCAGTTCACAGTTCACATTCCATCCTGTCAGGGTGCCCTCAAAAATAAACAATATTTACAGCCGAGTTCAGAGCAGGCGAAAAATGAGGGAAAAAAGTATCTTCAGAGTGAGCAGACCAGACATAGGAATCCACAGGACATGTGGTTTGTAAACCATTTTTCACAGAAAAATTAAAGTTTTTGACCTGTAGTTATCAAAAGCCCCAAATTCTAGTACCAAATTAAGAAGATAAGAAAATGTAACAAAGGAAATGAAAGACAGCAAAGCTGAGTTCCTATAACCGGAAAAGCTTCACTCAACACATTCAGTAAACAGGTCCTGGGCACCAACTATGTGCTAGGTCCTTTAATTAAGTAAGTCTTTGGTAATCACTATTGATTTTAAATTGACCTCTGCTTTAAGAAGCCCTGGTATCCTAGTAGATCACGAGCTGGGCTAACCACAAGGTCAATAGTTTGAATACACCAGTCGTTCTTCAGAAGAAAGATAAAGCTTTCTGCTCCCATAAAGATTTACAGCCTTGGAAACCCTACACAGATTCAGTGTGAGCCAGAACCAACTCAGTGGCGGCACCACCACCTTTATACCACGGACCTGGGAAACGCAGACAAATAAGGGGTCTATGGAGGTCTCCCTATGCAAATATCCAAACTCACCCAAGGCCAGCAAAGTATGAGGGTGGGTCAAAAATGATCCACACTCTGGGTGTAGAATTTATTTGAAACAACTTTTAGAAAGGACAAATACATCATTTTTGGACATAATCTCTTTGCTTTTCATTACATTTTGTCCATCTGTCAACAAGCTTTCATATTCCCTTATTAAAAAATGTTTTAGGCTGAGCTGCAAGCCACCAATGCATTGCTGTCTTCACTTCTTCATCAGAGATGAATCTTCATCCTCAAAGGGCTGATTTCAGGGAACCAAAGTCTGATGGAGTAAGATCAGGACTATAGGGAGGATGCTTTAACACCTCAAAATGAAGTTTTCACAGAGTGTCAAAGTGTGGGCAGAGGTGTGTGAATGTGCTTTGTCAAGCAACATTACAACACCCTTGGATAAAGCAGTCCTCTTGTTTAATCCAAAGTTTAGGCTTCAGCTCTTCAGTGGCCATCTCACTGTTAACAGGCACTGTTGACTGTTGAGCCTTTATCCTGACAGTGTTCCACTACTGGCTCTTAAGAATTTCAGAAAACTGAAAGTATAAGTTTTCCAGCTGATGGTTGATTTTTGAACTTTTTCTTGGTTGACGACTGTGAATGGTTCCATTCCATATTCTGCCATTTACTCTCAGGCTCATAGTGATGAATCCATGCCTCACTACCAGTAACAATTTTTTAAAAGAAACGTTAACCTTCCTTCGAGTATTAGTCCAAATTTTGTTTGCAGACATCTGAACACTTCTGTTTATGCTCTTCCATGAGTTGTTTTGGTACCGATCTCACACAAACTTTTTGAAATCCAAGTTTGTTGTAGACTATTTCATAGGCAGAGCCATAGCTGATTTGCAAATGATTTGCTATATAATCCACGGTAATTCATCTATTTGACAGAATCAATTCATGTGCACGCTCAATGTTGTCATCAGCCAGCCACGTGGACACGCATTTTAATATATCAGGAGTCTGGATAATTTCCAACTCACCCTCATACAAACCCACTGGCAAAATTGGACCCTTCTTATTTTTGTGTGAACTAAGAATGGCTTTCAAAAAAAACAAAACTCTCTTGCTCTCTCTCTCTCTAAGGTTACAGTAGTTTGAGTCAAAATTTAAAGAGCAAATTATATTCCATTCAACAATTTACACACATTTTGTTTAGTGACATTAGTTGCAATCTCCTCAATATAACAACACTTTTCCCACTTCCTCCCTGGGTTCCCTGTTTCCATTCCTCCTCCTTTCCTGTCTTTCCCGACCATCTGAGCTTTGTTTTTGTACAAATGCTGCCAGCTCTCATATTTTTAAGTGGTTGGCAAAAAAAAAAAAAGAAAAAAAACAGTCAAAAGAATATCATTTTGTGATACTGGTAAATTATATAAAAATAAAGTTTCAGTGTCGATAAATAAAGTTGTATTGGAACACAGTCATGCTTATTTGTTTATCTGTTGTGTTTCGCTGCTTTTGCCCTTATAGAGGAAAAGTTGACAAGTTGCAGCAGAGATTGTATGACCCAGAAGACCTAATATATTTATTATCTGGGCTTTTCCAGAAATAGGCGGCCAACCCCTGCTGTAGACTCTAAAATGATTTGGCTTTTTTTAGAAAGTCTTAGTAACATGGAAGGAAAACAAAGAGAAGGCAGTTAAGAGTTAAGAAATCAGTTGATACATAAACTTGATGAAGATGGTAGACACCATAGAAAATACACACTGAAGCAGTCTTTGCTCCATTTACAGTCCCAGTCTCTCAAAGCATGAAAAAAACAAAACACCATACAAGTCAAGCGGTGGTGTACATGTCTGATTGGTGTTTCATTTTAATAGCAACATGCTAATTTCCTAGTCACGGTCCAGAATCCTAGGTCCTGATTTGTGTTTGGTCTTTTACCTCTACAATTTGGTCTTTTACCTTGATTTTAAGGAATGGGCTATCCTGGACTCTCCTCAGAGGAGTTCAATAATGATGCTGGTCTTTGAGAAGACTGCCCTGTCTGTGGATGGCTACAACCCTCTACTCTATGAATCTGATGCCTGTTACCACTGAGTGGATTTGATTCCAACTCATAGTAACCCTATAAAGTTATCAAGGCTGCAAATCTTTATGGAAGCTGACTGCCCCATCTTTCTTCCATAGAATTTCTGGTAGGTTCGAACCACCAACTTTTTGGTTAGCACTGAGTGCTTAATCCTGGTGCCACCCGGGCTCCTTCTGTTCTATGAAGGCCTTGGAAATGTCAATAAGAAACTTGTTAAGAATTTCATCCATGTTGGCCAATGGGCAGTATTTGATGAAATGAATGACAAGATGAAAACGGGCAGTTCTATAGGGTTGTTACGGTATTTCACAAGTTTCTCAGGAGTTAATTTTACTCATGTTCTCTTAATGTAATGTCCTGAGAAAGCAGGAGAGGAGAAGTAGGGCATTTATGTTTTAACACTTTTATGGAAGAAATCTTCCTACGGAATAGCATTTCATCCTTTGAGGATCAGAGGCAAAAACTGAGAGAAGATAAGGCACCCATATATATGGCTAGGATTTGCTAGCACTGGCAAATGTTGGTAAAATGGCCATTTGTAACACTAGGTTCTGATCTTGGCTTTTCAGTAACCTGGGGTTTTTCGTTTAGTATTATGTAGTATTTAGCTTGTCATGTTTCCTCCATCTAATCTATCTGCCTTAATTGACAAGTTCAGAGTTGGGATTTCATTATTAACACATATATTACCAATACATTTTCCTACAAAAGGATAGACAGAATTGTTGTTTTTCTCAAATAAAGAAGCAAAACAGAACTTTTTAAGCCCAAAACAAAAAAGAAGTATACACTCACCTAGAAAAATCTCCCTTTGCTTCCTGTAAAAGAGAAAATTCAGTATCAATGAAATACTCTAATCCCAAAATTATGAACTTTAAAATATACAGTCAGTAATCAATACCACTTCTTTACTGAGTTGGTTAGATTCGGCTTCCTCCTGTATTCACCCTACCTGCTACAGGAAGGCAAAGGAGAAGGGAAGCATGCACTTGCCATTTGAATATAAGATACTTAACCTTTAGAAAGTTCCATACAAAGAAAGCGATTCATAATGACAAAATGCAAATTTCCACCATTGGACACTGGCTGAATTTGTTGTAGTTGAAAGACATGTGCAAGTAGAAGTCTCTATCTCGAGGGATGCTTTTTGTTTTGCATTGTATTGTGGATTATTTCCTAATTATACTGAAGACTTTTGGAGGCAAGGAGCCTGGGACTTGTAGTGAATCTAGCACAATACCTTAAATATAGCAGCTGTTCAATAAACATTTGTTGAAGGAATAAATGAATGACATTATTTTAGCTCACTTTGCCATTTATAGCCAATCTTTATTTTTGGATAAACTAAAGGTCCAGGAATGAGGCAATTTTCTTGGCAATTAATCCTTGCTGGTCACTTGGCTTTTTCTAGAGTGGCAAAGCGTATCATACCAAATTAAAAAAAAAAAAATGGGGTCACTGCATGATCCCAGTTTCAGGTAATACACAAATTTCCTTTACAGAGATAAGCTGTTGTAAATTTTTGGGTTATTAGCAGTCCTCATTTACTGCCATCGTATCAAGATACCTAAAAGCTCTTCCCAGCTTGTGGATAAAAATAGTTAAGAAGACAAATTGTTGTTGTTAAGTGCCATCGAGCTGGTTCCGACTTATAGTGACCCTGTATAAGATAGGGTTTCCAAGGAGCAGCTGGTGGGTTTGAACCACCAACCTTTCTGTCAATAGTCCAGCACTTATCCTACAGTGCCACACAGGACTCCAAGACGACAAATAGCTAATAGATAGAACTACTGGCATGGATGCTAACTCATGATTCTATTTCCTCTGTGTATGAACCTGGGATACACGGATGAGGGAAGATGAACCTACCTGTAAAATATAGGAAGCTAATTCAAATACCACTTCACTGTCGACATCAATGAGCTCCTGAAAGAAAACACAAATATGTCAAATGCATTTGATACTTTAAGACAGCGCTAAAAAAAAACCCTCAAAGGGCTGGTCTCCCTTTCTCCGGAGCTCCCCAGAATCTCAAATACTCAGACTATCTTTGGTCTCTGAGATAACAGCTCAAAATTATTTGCCCCTCAGTGACCCCTGACAGCATTTTTACAACTCTTAACCAGAATGAACTAGTAGTCCCAAGACGAGTAGAGTTGTCTCAAAGGCCTCATTTTTAAAATTTGAAGAGGTAGGAGTAGATTGGTTCTCAGTTTTTTTTCAAACCTGTTTATTTTATTAATCACTGGAGTACAGTCACTTGATCACCAGTTGTGATTTCTTTGTAAATTTTACTTCAGAACCAATTGTAAAGATTTTAGTGAAAGAAATGTTAAAATGGGACTGTGAGACTCTTTAAATAAAAATAAATCAAAATGAAAAAAATACTATTCCTCAGTTGCTCTAGTAACATTTCAGGTGCTCAGAAGCTCATTGTAGCTAGTGGCTACCATGTTGTCAGGGAAGAAAGAGAACATTTCTAATAGTGCAGAGAGTTCTAGGGGCCAGGACTATTATAGAGTGTAGGAGTAAAATTTGTTTTGTTCCTATTAGTTTTTCTCCTATGGGGCAGACCCAGTCTTAGAACTACAAAAACCTCTCCTTTGGTCTTTGAAAAAATTCAATATTTATTCAATATGTATATAGTTCATATCGTACGGACAAAGAAAATCTGGACTCCATCAGCATGCAAGAAAAATTAACATTTATTAACTTAATACTTTGGTTGTCAAGCCTAAGTTAAAAATGTCCATCTTTTTTTTTTTTTTTTCTCTCTGATATCAACAGAACCTACAGTGACTGACTGAACCACAGAAAGCTAGAGCTAAGAGGGAGGGACTTAAGAGACCTGCCAGCCCAGTCTCCTTCTCTCAATGAGAACAGAAAGCCAAAGACGCTAAAGGACAAGCTCAAATCTCAGACCACAGTGGCACAGAGGTGGCTGAAAGCAACGCTCCAACTTCTCGTCTGGCAGGTGATCTCCCTTTGGGAGCACATGCCCCCAAATCAATACGGACTGGGTCACAACCAACGTTCTCAGAACAACATTTGTAACTGAAGTGCTTTTTTCCTCCTTGAATTATAAAACAAACTCAGACTTGTGAAATTTCTAATTAAATTATTATTATTTTTTTCTTTGCTGGATCCTATCATTTCAAGCTTCCACTTCAGCACTGGTCCCTGTCATTTCAAGAAATGCCTTCAAGCGAGGCTCGTATCTATCGAGGGACGGATTTCTTTCAGGCCTAGAAATTTCAAAACTGAAACCAAACCAAACCCACTGCTGCCAAGTCAATTCCAACTCATAGCCACCCCACAGGACGGAATAGGGCTGCTCCTACTCATTAGGTTTCTGAGGCTATCAATCTTCATGGTAGCAGACAGCCCCACCTTTCTCCCCTGGGGCAGCTGATGGGTTTGAACCACTGACTTTGCTGTTAGCAGCCCAACACTTAAAACTCACTGCGCCACCAGGACGCCCTAGGAATTTCAATGCCAGACAACAGTATTTGCTACTGAATCACCTCGGAAGTGTGAGTGTTTAAGAGATCTAACGTGAACATCTGGAAGAATCGAGGCAATAATTCTTTCTCCTTAACCAGCTGAAAGAGCTTTATGGGCATTGTAATTGATACAGACTGTCAGCGCTGGGGATGTGGAGGAATGCTTGGAATTGTAGTCCCGGGATTACCAGGTCCCGTCAGAATGTAAATCATTTAACAGTGTACAAATGATTTAACAAAAACATTGTCCAGGATTTCCACAATAGACCATTTCTACTCCCACTGTGTTCATTTCCCTTCCCACGATGGTAGGAGTGTACATCCCAGTGTTATTTGTTGGTGGACTGGCATGCATGCCCTCTTCTGTCAAACATTTACTCCTATGTTGCAGCGAATGGTCAGCGTTGGGCTAATGTTTAACATTTCCCAAGATGCTTGTCTAACATGCAGCTCAAAGCCAATCCTCAGGTAATAATCCCTTTAAGTGTGAATTTAGTTTTGGGTTCATTATTCAATTCATCGTCTAAAAACTGAATGTTTGTACCTGTGTTAGGGAGCAGCAGGGGTGTGGTGTACATTTTTATAGTTTTACATTTTATATATTTTACACAGCCCAATTATTCAGTCCCACAAAATGAAGCTGGGCATGTTCAGAAGGAGATGCAATGGTTAGGTGTTCAACTGCTTACCAAAAAGTCAGCAGCTCGAACTCACCAGTGGATCTGTGGGAGAAAAGACCTGGCTACCTCTTCCCATCAAAATTACAGACTAGACTCTGAGACCAGCAGAACTTGATGCTGCCCAGCTACCACTACCAACTGGTCGGAAAGGGATCATATTAGAAGGTCCCATAGAGCAGCTGGATATATGGAACAAAACTCAAAATTATTTAAAAAACAACAACAATAAACAAACCAGGCTTACTGGTCAGAAAGAGACTGGAGGAACCTGAGACTTAGGAGGAACCTTCAGGCCTGGAAAGGAACTCAATCTCGGAACCCAACTTTCAGCCAAGGTATATACGAGAAACAGCAACACTAGTAAGGGGTGTTCAATATAAATGATGGCATGGTCAGTCATTTACAAGCAAAGAGGCAGCATGTACCTACAGAAACAGGTGAGAAAAAATAGGAAGGTGAGTAGAACGAAAGTAGGAGCTCCAGGGAGGAAACAGGAGATGAAACAAAGTGTATCATTTGCAGAATATGAAACTGATATTTTGTCTGTAAACCTTCACTCAATTCACAATAAAAAAGTTTTTTTGTTGTTGTTGTTAAGTGCCATCGAGTCCATTCCGACCCATAGAGACCCTATATAGGGTTTCCAAGGAACAGCTGGTGAGCTTGAACCACCAACCTTGCAGTTCAAACGACTTTGCAGTCTGACGCATTAGCCCACAGCGCCACACCAGGACTCCTTCTTTGAGGGAGTGGGGTAAGCCTAGGAAATCCTGTGGGGCAATTCTTTCCTGGCCTATAGGGTGGCTATATGAGTTGGAATCGACTTTAAGTCACACAACAACACTATGACCCAACACTACCCAAAACATACGCTTTCTAAGTTGATTGTCCTAAGTTTTCTCTCCCCATGTCTGTCCCTCAGAGTGAGAAACTGCACATTTAGCTGTGGTGAGACAGCTTGGGTGTCTGGCTGTGACTAACTCCCAGTGAAGATATAAAACTGGTCAGAGTCAAATTTGGCCATTCAGTGGGAACAGGATTAAAGAACGAAGGGACCCAAA
The DNA here is from genome assembly GCF_000296735.1 of Chrysochloris asiatica. Classification (NCBI taxonomy): domain Eukaryota; kingdom Metazoa; phylum Chordata; class Mammalia; order Afrosoricida; family Chrysochloridae; genus Chrysochloris; species Chrysochloris asiatica. Next base: position 286,880 of record NW_006408724.1, read on the forward strand.
CATTCCACACACCTGCAAATTCCGGTGGAAAAGTTCTACCCTTTCTATTTAGTGTTTATTGAGTTCAAGAGTCCTTTTACTGGGTTTTCTCAGAGGAGCCAACATAGAGCTCTACATGGTGTGTATAAGAACCAAACAAGCATTGGCTGGAAGAAATTCTCTTACTGTTAAGAAAACACTTTTGTATCCTTGTAGTCCCTTCTCAACTCCCTGATGTCTCTTGTTTATGCTACTTTCCCCCCTGTTTACACCTTACCTGCCCAGGTGATTCTAAACATTTTAAATCCCACTTTGATGGCACAGAGCTCTTGACTGTCTGCTCACGCTGCCACAAATCTCCCATTGTACTTCAAAAACCCGATGACTGGGTTCCCTGTGTAGAGGGGTTAATGGGTGTTTCCAAAGACAACTCCTTTCAGAAATGTACTGCTATCTACCATGAAAAATCTGACTTCTGTGGCATTCCAGAGGTGGTATCCTTCATGTGCTTCCGCTCAAGCAGAGAAAATAAATGGAACGAGACTACCAAGAGTACAGGCACACATCTCATAGTGGACTGGGGTTTCCCTTCCCTGAGAACAAAATGACAAAGAGCAAAGGGGAGCAGGAGAAGACCCTTCTAGAAAGATCTATGGGCGTTTTCCATCTGGCTGGTGGTATGACTTCCCTCTGTGTTTATTCTGTGCTGATGCCCTCAATACACTTAGACCCATTTGAAGAGGGGTTTCTGCAGGCTTGTGTTCTGAGCCAGAACCTTGCCTGGTGGTCTGATGGACATGTAACCATTTTATCTTGGAATTTCTTGGCAAGATGGAGATGTGGTAGAAGGGGATATGATATCTTAGAGCTCCTTACTGTGGTTGTTTGGGGCATGCTTTGAGTGTCTATTTTATTTACTACCCATGCCACTTTCTTTGATCTTTTTGAAAAAAGACAAAAGGTGACTATCTGCAAGTATGTGCATGCGTGCTCAGGGTAGTACTGGAAGGACAAGTGATTAAACAGCTGCAGGAAGAGACCAGAAGCCATTTACCCACACGCTGGTAAACGCTATTCTCCGAGATATTTCCATCTGAGGGTCTCAAAATATTCCAAACAAATAGCTCCCTGAGTATCAGAGTCGCAGGTGCTATGGACGCTCTCCAAGAGCGCTGAGAGCTAGGGGGACCTCAGCAGGAATTCCTTCAATCCAAGGGATTCCATGGTGGCCTTTTACACTCAGCCCAGAGTCTTAAGGAGAACCATTCTTCCACAGTGAGGAATGACATAAGTTCCAATGTTAATAAGATTAATGCAACATTAATATGATTAACAATCATCTGCTAGGTTGAGAAGATTTAAATGAGGAAGACCTTCCCAAAGTCCACTCAGAGCTCCTTGTGGGGCTGCCCCAAGGGTCCCCTAATGAATGAATCCTCATCTATCAGTGCTGCAACATTTCTTTTAACCACAAAATGACTAAGGATTAGTCTCGTGTCACCTCAAGATCCTTAAAAAAATACCCCATCAATTTAATTTTTGTTGTTGCTGTTGAAAATATACACAGCAGAACATACACTACTTCAACAATTCCACCATGTCTAACTCAGTGACTTTGATGACATTCAAGCTAGGCAGCCACGCTCATGATCCTTTTGTGAATTTCTCCTCCCCTGTTCTCATATACTCCCAGCTCCCTAAGCTTTCTGTATAACCGTGGCTGGGTAGTAGGCTCTGAGATTGGGACGGGAAGATCACCAATTTGAAACTGTGTTGCTATTATTAAGTGTTATCACCAATTTGAAATTGTGTTGCTGTTATTAAGTGTTATCAATTTGGTTTGGACTCATAGAAACCTTGTACAGGGTTTCCAAGAAGCGGCTAGTGGGTCTGAATGGTTGACCTTGCGGTTAGTAGTCCAGTGCATAGCCCACAGTGCCACACCACGACTCCACTACTTTATAGATAGTTCTTTGGGAGATTACACTGCTCAAGGCTGGCATTCTTTATTAATAAAGCGAACGTGCTATTGGGTTTCAAGAAGGCATCAGGGTCCTTAGGATAATTTCTCTCTCAGTGAGATGGGTGTCAAAAGCTCCAGGCTCTAGTTTCAACCCACAACAGCTCTGGGACATTGATTAAATCATTTCCTTGATCAGTAAATCAGGGATAATAATTTGTTTTCTGGTTATCTATCTTACTGGATTTGTTGTTGTTGTTAAGTACCACAGAGTCTGCTCCCATATAGGAATTTTGAGGAGCGGCTGGTGGGTCTGAACCATCAACCTTGCAGTTCTAACTTACCTTTCAGTCCAGTGCTTATCCTACAGCACCATACCAGATAAACAGTAAATGTTGAGGTGATTTGGAAACCAGAATGCATTGCAAATATAATGACTATATTATTTTTGTCAAGAGTCCCTAAGTGGTGCAAAGGATTAAATGCTTGGCTACAAGCCTAAACGAAGCGGCTCGAATCCACCCAGAGGTTCCTTGGATGAAAGGTCTGGTACTTCTAAACTATCTCAACCATTAAAAACCCTACAGAGTGCAGGCCTACTCTGAAACACATGGACTTGACTACAACTGTTGTATTTTTAAAAAAAATTATATTGATTTCAGTTAATCGGTATTTACAGATAATCCGAATGCCAAAGTTGTATCTCTGTTTTTGTTTTTTTACCATTTCCTAGCATTTATAGAAATCTTTGGTACTTTTTTTTTTTTTTTTAATGGGGGGGGATGCATTTTTGGTGTCTACTTTTACAAGGGGGCTTCAACAACTCACAGAAAAGTGGAATGAAAAGATAACAAAAATTTTCCGTGAACTTCCTGAAGCTCCCTCGTATGTGTATTGGTGACTGTGTAGATCAGGAAAGGGGGTCCTGCTGTTCAAATTTACACCAGCGTGCTTTCTTCCTCCCTGTGGCTCGGAAGCTGCCGCAAATCACAGCACAAGTCTTAATGAATGACTGCATGAAGTCACCCAGGCAAACGGAGGCTGTGGTGTAGGACAGGGCTTCTGTGATCTTCACTTCTAGATCTTAACACCCACTCCACAGCCATGGTGGTCAAACAGACTGGTACTGGTACCAAGACAGACACATAGACCAATGGGACCAAATTGAGAACCCAGAGGTAAATCCATCTACTTGCAGATAGCAGATAATGGACAAAGGGCCCAAATCCATTAAATGGGAAAAAAGACAGTCTTCTTTAACAAATAGTGCTGGAAAAACTGGGTATTCATTTGCAGAAAAATAAAATGGGATCCTCACACTATAAACAAAAACTAATTCAACAGTAAAACCTGTAACTACTAAAGATCATCATCAAAGGAGAATAGGGTGACCTTATAGGCCCTAATAAGGAGCCCTGGTAGCACAGTGGTTACGAATCAGGCTGTGAACCGCAAGGTCAGCAGTTCGAAACTACCAGTTGTTCCGCAGGAGAAAGATGAGGCTTTCTGCTCCCGTAAAGATTTACAGCCTCGGAAACCCTGTTCAGGATCGCTATGGATCAGAACCAACTCAACGGCACTTAACAACAACAATAACATAGGCCCTAATACATGGCATAAATACACTACAACACATAACTACAAATGCAAAAATAGCCGAAGATAAAGTAGATGACTAGGACCTCCTAAGAATGAAAAACTTAAGCACATTTAAAGACGTCGCCAAAAAGTAAAAAGAGAACCTACAGACGGGGAAAATACATTTGGTAATGGCGTATCTGATAAGAGATTAATCTCTAGAATGTATAAAAAGTTTCAACAATTCAACAGCAGACAGACAATCTAATTTAAAAGTGGGCAGAGGACATGAATAGATATTTCACCAAAGAAGACTATATTCAAGCAGCTAGCAAACACATGAAGAAATGGCTGTAATCATTAATCATTAGATACAAACTAAAACTATAATGAGATACCAGCTGACTCACTTCAACAGTTATTGTTGTTGTTAAGTGCTATGGAGTAGGTTCCAACTCACAGCAACCCTATATAGGGTTTCCAAGAAACGGCTGGTGGGTTTGAACTGCCAATGTGTGGTTTGAAGTTCAGTGCCGATCCTACAGTGCACCACACTAGGATCAGTTTTAAATGAGCCATCTCAGAAGCGGGAGAGGGCATCTCACTACCATCAAAGAAGAAAAGCTGGGAGTGGACTGTATCCTTTGGACCCCGAGACCCCTAGACATTGAACCTCCTTCAAGCAGGGACAGAAAGCTGGGACACACAGGTGCAGCAGCAGCAGAACCAAGAACCAGAGCACGAGACAAAGCTGTGGACAAATGGCAATGGGGAACCCAGGGAGGAAGTGGGAAGGATGCTGTTACCCTGAGGGAATTGCAAGACATGTCACAAAATAAAATGTGTAAAACTTGTTGGATGGGGAACTAATTTTCTATATAAATTCTCACCCACACCACAATCAAATGTACCAAAAAGTAAATAAATAAAGACTGATGTGATCTTGCACAATTTCTTTTTAATTCTTTGCCAGTTTTTCAGCAATCAAGTCACTTCATGTTTGTCTAACAATTCACGTGTGCATGCCATTCAGACTGAGCCACCAGGATCGACTTTATGGCATAGGGATTTCTCTTTGCTAGCCATGCATACAGTCCAAGTTCTGATTCTGAGGATTCTTCTTTAAGAGGTCAGAGGTACAGTCAGTACCAGAGGTCAACAAAAGAATAGATACATGGCCAAGACAAAATGTTGAATCCATCTGATCTTTTTCTAGGGCGTCCTCAAGGAAAGTCTTGGTCTCTGTCTTACAAGCACACAAATGAAACCTACGATTAAACTAAGAGACCAGAACTAGGATCCTGCAACTCAGAGACAATTACACTGGTAACTTTGTCCTGTGGGATTTTATGTTGGGCTTTGCTTTTCCCACCTACAGATGAGATGTTATCAACTGCTCATTAGCAAAGCTCTTTGAAGCTCTTGGCTACAGACTGCATATTTTACTATGCATGAGAGTGATAATATTTAAACCTAAGTAGCAAATGTGGCCCAAGGACAGCTTATTTAAATCTCAATCATATGTGCCACTCCTAGACCAACATGGACATCTTAAAAAGGAAGGCTGGAATAATTTTAAGCTTTCTCTTTTCTGGCATGGTCTGTCCTCAATGGGTACTTGTAGACTCCAAACTTGGTAGTCTCCCAGGTAATATGGAAATCCTTGCTCCCAAGGCTTGGAAAAGACAGACAAACCTTGGAAGTAATGTGGGTTCAGTTCCAGATGACCGCCATGAAGCAAGTCACACTGGTTTATTAATTTTTTTGATTTCCAAGCACATATGAAAGTTATATTTACACGATACCATAGTCGATCAAGTGTGGAACAGCATTCTGAAAAAAGTTAGAAATATTGTGAGGCTTGCTGAAATGTGGCACAAAGATGTGGAGAGAACGTGTTGTTGATAAAATGGCACCGATGGACTTGCTTGGTAGAGGCCCTGTATAGGGTTTCCAAGGCAGAGCAGCTGGGGGATTGGAACTGCTGACCTTGTGGCTAGCAATCCGACATGTAACTATGCTTCCAGGGCTCCTTTGCATGGTTGCTACACACCTTCAATTAAAAGGTAAGAGGACAGGATATGATAAATGAAAGCCAGACCCACTGCCATAGAGTCGGTTCTGACTCACAGTGACCCTGTCAGACAGACTAGAACTCCAAGGGCAGAGTCGAGTTTCTGAGACTGTAAATTTTCATAGGCTGTAAATCTTATATGAGCAGATAGTCTCATCTTTCTCTTGTAAAGCAGCTGGTAGGTTTGAACTGCCAACCTTATAGTTAGCAGAACACTTAACGCACTACACCACCATAAAGCAAAACACAATAATGTAAGTTACACCTGTCATTAAAAATGATTTACTAAGCATCAGCTCTGTGCCCAGCACAGTGACAAATAAAAAAAGGTGATCCTAAAATATCATTCAGAAACAAGTTCATGCCAAAGGCTGGTAGCCAAAAGATTGTGGTTAGAACCCACTTACGTTTCCAGGAAAGAAGCAGGACTAGCGAACTGTTTGCATACACATTACAGTCAAGAAATACCACTGGAGCGGCTCTCCCCATAACACACGGGGTAAGTTACAAATCAAAACCAAAATCAATAAGAAAAATGTTCCTGCCAATGTTTCTTCCATCCCAAAGAAACATAATGCCATTCATCTTTGGCAGGTGATCAAAGAGTCTGTTTCTTTGGTTATCATTGTTGGACAAAGTAAGTGTGGAGATCAAGCAGCATTTCAATGTGTCAAATATACTTAAAGAATGGTTGGTCAATCCTTTTTATTATTAAGTGCTATTTAGTCTTGGTGAAGTGGAGGGTCAGAGAAAAAGAGGAAGAACCTCAATGAGATGGAATGGCCAAGTGGCAGCATTGATAGATAGACTCAAGTTTGGCAACAGTAGTGAGGTTGGCCCAGGATCGGGCATAGTGTTTCGTTCTGCTGTGCATAGGGTCTCTATGAGTCAGTACCGACTCAATGGCACCTAACAACAACAAGTCAGTTCTGACTCATGGTGACCCTATATAGAGTTTCCTAGGAACAGCTGGTAAGGAACTTTGGTAGCGTAGTGGTTACGAGTCAAGCTGTTAAACTCAAGGTCAGCAGTTCGAAACTACCAGCTGTTCCCGCAGGAGAAAGGTAGGCTTTCTGCTCCCATAAAGATTTACAGCCTCAGTAACCCTGTGCAGCAGGGTTGCTATGAGTGGTGGGAACAGACTCCACGGCATACCACCAACAACCACCAGGCGGGTTTGAACTGCCAACATCATAGGCAGTTCAGTGCTTATCCTACAGAGCCACACCAGGACTCAGATCAATTCCCTTAAGCCAGTGCAAAGTTGTATAATTAGCACATGTGATTTAGACTAGCCCTACAGTTCATTCAAGTTAAGTCAAATAAGCATCAAATTACTCTTATGAAAAACCAAATCAAAATAGAAGGCCTTTTAATGCATGAGCCATTTTCCATATCTCACTGAAGGTGTGTATGTGTATGTGTGAAGACAGTTGGGGGCTGGGTCTAAGGTTTCTCCATTTCCCTTACAGCTTTAAGATCTGGAACCCTTAGGAATCCTTTAAAAAATTAGACAGGTACCCGGCATTTTATTGTCTCACATTGGTTATTTGCAAGACATTTGAAAATTGTTGTGATGACTAACTTTAACATTGCATTCTAACACTGCAGAAACCAGAGCAGGAAGGCTTCATCCTGCAGCCTAAAGCAAGGGAAGAACTGAGGCTGGAATCCACGTCCCTGAATGGCTCCTGTCTGATTGGACCAGAAGGCTGCCTCCTACAGGGGCTTGGAAAGGAAGACACATCCAAAGTGGGTGAAGACTGGTGACAAAGTCTAGGCAGAAGAGCTCTGTTTTCTTTCCAGTCTCTTCCCAGGGAATATACAACACCCCAAGGCAGACTTCCCATGGGGTTTCCTGAGGAACTAGATACATGTTTCTAAATGAACTGCTTCAGTCCTCCAGTGCTTCATGTTTTATACTTCACCTGTCACCTCGCTGAGTTAAAACATGTCAGAAATGTTGGATGCCAGTGAGCATTATTCTATTCTCCCTCCTTCTCCACCTAAACTATACAACTGTAGCTCTATTCTCTCATTTGTTGTTATTATTTGCTGTCAAGTTGGTCCCTGACTCATGGTCACCCCATGCACAATGGAGTGGAACACTGCCTGTTCTTACGTAATCCCCATGATCCCCTGTGGATCAGGTCCTTGTTTTCCCTAGGGCGTTCACTGGCTGATTTGGGAAGTAGATCACCAGGCCTTTCTCTCAGCCTAGTGTGTCTCAGCCTAGAAGTGCTGCAGAAACCTGTTCAGCATCCTTGCAAAGTCCCTGTGGCTGCTCTGAGGGTAGAAGATGAGGTACACTGCTTCTGTGGAGATGATAGCCTAGGATATCCGATGGGGGCAGTTCCACTCCATGCTGTAGGATCACTGAGTTGGAATTGACTTGATAGCAATGGGATTGCTTGGTCTTATTATCAAGGAGCAGTGGACTGCTAACCACAAGGTTGGCAGGTCAAACCCACCAGCTACTCCTTGGAAACTCTATACAGGGTCACCATAGAGGGAAAAAATTCAACATCACTTAACAACAGCAACAACATTATCAATGTGGAGTCCTGGGTGACACACTGGGTTTGAACCAAAAGGCTGGTGGTTCAGATCCATCCAGCAGCACCATGCGAAAAAGACCTAGTGATGATCTGTTCCCACCAAGAATACAGCCAAGAAAACTCTATGGGGCAGGTCCACTCTGCCATATTGGGTTGCTATGAGTCAGAATGGATCCAATAGCCCCTAACCACAACAACATGATCAAGGCACAGCATTCTGAAATTTCACAGTCAAAGGACTACACAGGAGACCTTAATGTACTCAGGGTGGAGGGAGAGACTGTCACGCACAATGGCTAGAACAATGGCATCCAATTCCGCAGCAGATTCCCAAAGACTTTGAAGTTAAAGCTTTCAAATTCCAAGAGAAATGTTCATCCTCTATTCCTATGTCAAGACTATTAACCAGCTGTTGTTAAGTGTTATGAAGTTGGTTCTGACTCAAAGTGACCACGTATTGGGTTTCCAAGGAGTGGCTGGTGGATATGAACCACCAACCTTGTGGTTAGCAATCCTGTACTTATCCTACAGTGCCCCACTGAGATTCCTTAACCAGACTATTGTTGTGGTTAAGTGCCATTGAGTGGGTTCCGACCCATAGCGACCATGGATAGGGTTTCCAAGGAGCAGCTGGAGAGCTTGAACCACTAATCTTGCAGTTCAAAAGACTTTGTAGTCTGGTGCATTAACCCACAACGCCACACCAAGACTCCAGATAGGAGAGTCGAATAAAGACTTTTTCAGATATGCAAGAACCTAGACATTTTATTTCCCATTACCTGGGTTTACTAAAGGATAGATCTCCAGTAGAGCAATGAATGGCCTAAAAGAACAAAGCAGAAGATTCCAGGGAGCAGTGGATGACAGAGAACTAGGGTGGAGGAAAGGCTGTGATGGTGAAGGGGAATCCTGGGGTGAGAGCCGAGAGTTGTGAATGAGGGCAAGTCAAGATGGAGAGGAGGTGGAGGATTCCAAGAGGGAGGGCCTCAGGAAAAATATTAGTCACAGCAAACCAAACCAACACAACGAACCAGTGAACTGTCTGATGCATTTGGAAATTAGTATTGCCAGGCCCTTGGGGAATCTGTAAGAGCATTTGGAAATAAGCGATGGGCACACAGAAACCAAGCAAGTAAAAGCAAGGCAATTATCACCTTTAGATAAAATAGCTGCTTGTCTATAAAAGGAATCATAACCACAGGGAACTACTTAGATTAGTCATAATAATGCAATGCGGACTGTGGCCTTAACCCAAAATTGTGCTATCTCCATGCTGGGAGAACGGGGAAGGGTAAATATGGGTGGTTTTAATGGTAGGATCCTTTCCTTTCAGGTAAGAGCTCTGGGTTTGATTGCTGGCCAAAGTATCTCATGCTGAACCACCATCCATCCATCTGTCCATCAGGCAAGACATGTGCTGCTAGGAGGCATTAGGCAAATCTGCTGTACAAAAGTGTTGAAGAGCAAAGATGTCAGCTTGAGGACTAAGGTGCGCTTGACCCAGGCCATGGTATTTTAATAACCTCATCTGCATGTGGAAAGTTGAACAGTGAATAAGGAAGATCGTTGAAGAATTGATGTATTTGAGTTATGGTGTTGGAGGAGAAAATTAAAAGTATCATAGACTGACAAAAGAACCAACAGATCTGTGTTACAAGAAGTGCAGCCAGAGTGCTTCTTGGAAGCCAGGAAGACCAGACTTCATCTCTCATACTCCAGACATATTATCAGGAGGGATCAGTCCCTGAAGAAGGATCTCATGTTTGGTAAAGTGGAGAATCAGCGTAAAGAAGAAGACCCCCAGTAAGATGGAGTGGCACAGTGGTAGCAGCAATGAGCTCAAGTGTAGCAACGATTGTGAGGTTGGCATGGGACCGGGCAGGGTTTCATTCTGTTGTTCCTAAGGCCACTATGAGTCAAATTGACTTGAGGGCACCTATGATGCCGAACAGATTTCAGCAGAACTTCCAAACTTAGAGTAGGAAGTAAGGGATCTACTTAGAAAAATCAGCCAAAGAAAAACCCTATGGAGTACCATGATCTGATCTGGAACCAATCATGGGGATGACACAGGACTGGGCAGAATTTCATTGTGTTGAGCTGGGAACTGACTCAAAGGCAGTTAACAGCAGCAATCTTCAGGATAAGTGTGGAAGAACATCATACGCCAATTATTTAGACATAGAGACAGCAGCGCACTCTTTAGCATTTGAGTTTCCAGTGGCCTCAGATACTACATTTCCAAACCCACTGTCATGTTGCTTTGAACTCTTAGTGACCCAGTAGAGGCTTTTCGTGGCTGTAAATCTTTACAGGAGCAGAAAGCCTCATTTTCTCCCTCAGAGCAGCTGGTGGTTTGAACTGTCAACCTTGTGGGTTAGCAGTCCAGTACTTATCCTACAGATCCAAACCTCCTCACATATTACACAGGTCAGAATAAATTATTAATGCTTTACAAAGTGAACAGAAAAATGATTCTGCAAAAGTGAACTGTTCTCTGTACAACTTAGATTCTAACACACAGTGGAAGTGATTTCCCAAGGAAGTGGGAAAGAGCTGATACTAAAGCTGTGTGTGCTGGGTAAACCACAATTCTGGCACTGCCCTATAGGCTCATCACAACCTCAGATGTGACAGGGACAGTGTGGGTAGTGCAGAGAAAGTCACAGCCAAGATGAACAACTCCGGTTTGAATCCAAGCTCTAGTGCCACAGTGAAGATAATGTGTCTGGCACAATGCTAAGCACTTATACGCTTCATCTCACTTACTCTTCACAATAAGGCAGTGGGCAGGACCTTTTAACGTCCTTGTTCAACCGAAGAGAAAAACCAAGCTTGGAGACACTGCATAAATTGTCCACATTTATTGCATTTACTAAATGGCAGGGCCTGGAGTCCTGGTGTGGCACTGTGGGTTCATGCACTGGACTGCAAAGCCAGTTTGAACCACAAGGTGGGTGGTTCAGGCTCACCAGTCGCTTCTCAGACACCCTAAACAGTGTCGCTGTGGGTCGGAACAGACTTGACGGCACTTAACAACAACAACAACAACAACAACAATAACAATTAGCATAGCTGGGAAGGAGACCCAGAAAATCTACACCTAACCACTCTGCTAGAAGCAGTGGTGACACTGTGAACAAAGCACTGGGTTGCTAACTGTAAAGTTGACGGTTTGAATCCACCAGCTGCTCCTCCTAAGAAAGATGAGGCAGTCGGCATCATAATGATTTATAGTCTTGGAAACCCTGAGGCACACTTCTAATTGGCCCTATAGGGTCATGTCTGCTACACGCTTCCCATTATCTTCAAATACTTACAACTGTGTTTAACCAGGTCTCCTACTGCTCAAACACTTGGAACTTTTTTATCTTCCAGTAAGTCACTTCACCTCTTTGAACACGTTTCCTCCTCTGTACAGCTGCTTTACCTCACGTAGAGGTTGTTGTTCTTGCTAAGTGCCTTCAAGTTGGTTTCAACTCATAGGGACCCTAAGTAGGGTATCCAAAAGCAGCTGGTGGGTCTGAACTGTTGATCTTGTGGTTCAAACCGACTTTGGAGTCCAGTGTTTATCCAACAGTGTCACACCAGGACTCACTTAGAGGTTATGAGGCCCTAAAAAGATGATCTGTGGTTTTTTGTTGTTGTTGCTGTTGTAAACTCTATGTGTAAATTTATGCAAGTGAAAATATGGCTTTTAATCAAGGAAGTGATTGGTGGTTTTATGCTGCTATCTGGTCTCCAGGTCCTGGTGTACCACTGTGGGTTAATGCGCTGGACTGAACTGCAAAGTCAGCAGTTCAAGCTCACCAGCCACTCCTCGGAAACCCTATACAGAGTCACTATGAGTCAGAATCAACTTGACGGCACTCACAAACAACAACATACATCGCTAGTTCTAGGTCCTAGTACAGATCCTGGCACGAGTGAGCTAGGGTTCTGTAATGATGGATGCACACAGAAGGTGCATACTATCAACACCTTGTTCCTAAATGGGGCTGGCTCCCAGTGCATTGTCACCTTCACTGCTGCAATCTGTGATATTTAGTTGTGGGAACTCTCCCAGGGTCTTATCCATGTCTGACCTTCAGCTCCAGCTCAGAATTTATGTCTACACGGAACAACCTTGAGAGGCAAATGTTGGCTCTCCTTTTACCCAAGTGTCTGTAATAAGTACGATTTTTGGCAACACCCAATGACACAATGGTTAAGTGCTCATCTGCCAACCAAAAGGTTGGGGTTTAAACTCACCAGCTGCTCCACAGGAGCAAGATGTGGCAGTCTGCTTCTGTAAAGATGAAACTCTCTGTGGCAATTCTACTCTGTCCTATAGGATCGCTATGAGTTGGAAGCAACCCCACAGCAATGGCAATGTCTGTTTTTTTTAAAAAAACTCACCCTATTTGAAGGTGCTTTCAAAGACTCAGCGCGCGGCTTTCTAGCTACTTTGCTGCCCAAGTCTGCCCCCTGGTGGACAATGCTCATTTTAATTTCTGAACTTTTGCAAAGTGCTTTCCTATTCATAATTGTTAAGTGTCAAAGAGTGGGTTCCAACTCATAGCAACCCTGTATAAAGGTTTCCGAGGAGTTTTCTGTAGACAACTGCAACTTACAATCTGTGAGGAGTCCTGGTGTGGCTCTGTAGGATAAGTACCATATTGCTAAACCCGAGATCAGCAGTTCAAACCCACCAGCCACTCCTGGGAAACCCTATGCAGGGTCTCTATGAGTTGGAACGGACTTGATGGTACTTAACAACAATCTGTGAGGTATGTAAGGTTAGTATTGTCCTTTCCACTTTACCAAGAGAAAGTGGGAGTTTAGAGAGACGAAGTCATTCACAACTACCTGGAACTATGCTCAGTGCCTTTATGCTCTATTCAGCAAAACTCCCAAACCCTGCACTCTGAGCTCTCTGAGTTTGAGCTGAGTTGAGCTCAGCACCTGAAGGCCTTTCATAGAATTGAACGGGATCACCACAAGGTCCTCTATCACTTTGAACACTTCCTGGGCAATGTTTGTACACTGAAGGGCTTTGAGAACAAAAAGTGATGGCTGATATACCATTTCAATGTGTGTGTGTGTATGCATGTATGTTCTATCAAAAATAGTTGCAACCCTGCAAATACGAGTTTAGTTACATATGAATACATCCATGACAACTTTACATGCAGGTGCATTTGGCTTTGAGGTTTCACGATGTTCTGTTTGGACATTCTCCACTTTAAGGAGAGCCTCTGATCCAGGGTGCAGAGGAGGGCTGGGCTTTGTGGTCGGGAGTCTGGCTGACCATGTTTAAACCCTGACTTTGACATTCAGTGGCTATGTGACCTTGGCAAATCTGGTAACATTCCTGTGCTCATCTTCCTCATATGGTAAACAGATAAAATACAATATTTGCTCAAAGGGAGCTGCAAACAATCAGCCAGACATTTCCCATATCCCCCAGCAGCAAGGCTGCACACCATGAGACCTTAATATTATTAACTGTTCTGCTCTTACAATTGCTCTGAGCCTACCTGATGTGACTTGAGAAAGCATACATTTATGATGGATGAAAGGAAGGTGGATATGCACATGAAATATCTTCTAGTATGGTGCTTAAGGAGCTCTGATAGCATAGTGGGATACAAGTTGAACTGCTAACTGCAAGGTCAGCAGTTCAAACCTACCAGCTACTCTGTGGAAGAAAGATGAGACTTTCTGCTCTCATAGTGATTTACAGCCTAGGAAAACCTAGTTAGCACTGACTCCATGGCACTCTACTACCACTACCACCAACCAGTGTGGACCTTAATCTGAGTAGTGTTCTGCAAGCCACTCTTCCCAGGTGTGGGGTGTAAGCATTTTTGGTTCTTCAATGAAAGGGATGCACTGCAGGCATTTGGGAATAGCTGGATGCCAAATAAACCAACGTGCGACTAGTGTTCCCTTTGAGAGACGCTGTCAGAACACTTAAAACATTGATTACATATACATGCACTTGGTAATAAGAAGTTCATTCACATTTGTGAGATCTAAGTAGGCAGGTTCCTCGTACTTACTATGTCTCCCCTTTGTCTCTATTGCCGGGTTGAGGAGACCCTTAAAATCAGGTTAAGGACCATCTTCAAGGAGTTTAAAATCACACGGACGGAATCATGAGGCACTTCATTAAACATATGCTTTCAGTTTCGTGAAGTTGTCACTGCCTTATCGTGATTAATTTGGAAACTGCATTTAACACACTCATCATGGAAATAAATGTACTAAGAGGTAGCAAATTGGGATTCCCAGATCCAAACGATGCATTCAGATTTCAATGAGCAACTCTGAACAGGCCGAGAAGGTTCTTACCTTGTAGATACAGGATTTAGCATTCAGAAAGAAGAGCTCAATGGTGGCGTTATCCTTCAGGTATGAAATGCTTTCTATATAGAACCTGCAAGAGAAAAACTGCTAGTAAACCACAGAAACAGCGGGAGCAGAAAATCAACCATTCCCTCAAGCTACATGTTTCGAGATGAGGACTGGAACTCCCAAAGGAACAAAAGAACAAGGTACCACCAATCACTTTCCTACGAAAACAAACTGGTTTCCTAGTACATTTATGTTGGTTTCGGATCATCATGCCTAACAGCCTTCACTGTAACACAAGTTTTGTCATCGGTTTTGGAAAAGAAGTAAATGGACCATCTATATTTTCCTCTTTGCCTGCTTCCTAGTTTGTCATAATGTTTGCTTTGATCCCTTTATTTTTTGTCCTAATCATGGTTGACTTGGATTTTTAAAAAATGGTAATTCCCTCTGCTTACTGGGATAAAGGAATGACGTATCTCTTTGAAACGGCTACTCCATGTCTTCCAGGAGGGGGTGAGGCGTGGTTTAGGTCCTGCATATCTAGGGAACTGTGGTCTGTGTTCAAAACACTGTGATAGTAATGTATGTGAATCCAAATGAGAACTGAAGTTTTATCCATTCATAGTGCAGACTGTTCTCATTGATTTATTTTTTGCAAAATAAAACATGCCGAAATTATGTAGGTTTCTATTAAAGGAGGCTTTCCACACTGACTGCAGCGGTGACACAATTCTTTCATCAGGTAATGCCTTTGTATTTGTCTCAGAAGCAGCTGCAGGAGGGAGCAGGGTTTCTCATGAGGGCGAGAGGAAATGATTGGAAGGTAGCTCCTGGGAGTGGCGGTCAAGATTGCACTGGGTATGGGATTAGACCCTGGTGGGGGTGGTTGTATGCCACAGTCGGTTCCGACTCATAGCCAGCTTGTATAGGGTTTCCATGTCTGTAACTCTTTCTCACGCTGGTACATTCAAACTGACAACCTTGTGGTTAGCAGCCTAATGCATAACCCACTTCACCAGTAGGACTCCTTATTAGATCATGGGGGCTCAGGATACCTGGCTCTTGGAAAGTAGGTGTTCCGAGAGGAGACGGGGGAAGGAGGTGCGATGGGAAAAGGCAGGAACTATGGTGGTCAAAGGCAGTGTCACTGTTTGGTGTGTTTGGGTGCCACTATGGGTGGCTTGGAATAAGTTGCATAATCTCACTGGGCTCCTGTTTTCTAGTCTGAAAAAGGTGTTTCTTCCACTAGGAAGCCGCATGGTTCATACATAGTGGAAACAAATTCAAATCCAAACAGTAGCAACAGCAGCAAAAACCAAAAACCCAATAAAGTATTGAGTCATTCAAAATGAGTCTGTAGGTGAGGCCGAGCCCACAGCCCATCGGTTGACAACCTGAGTTGAAAGACTCGGTAAACAATGCGTTTTTTTGTTTGTTTCATTTTGTTTTTTATCATTTTCCAAATGTGTGCTGAGACTGTTGTAGGGAATACAATACAAACTCATTTAGATTTGTGAATGGATCTAGAGTAACTTCAGATATTAATAGAATTTTTTCCCCATCAACAGATATTAGTACAATTCCATTAGGTGTGGGTTCACAGTTTTGCAAAGGCTGGACATGAGTGAGCTGGCTGATGGGATCCCCTTTACAGTAAGAACACTGGATGTGTGCGCAGGGTGGCCACACACACTTTCAGTCCCTAACAGTGGAGCACGCAAACACAGAGGCAAATCCTAGACCTGAAAAACCAAAATGGGTTAAGTTTGATGTAACTGAAATTGAGTGGTCCTTTAGAAAGTACTTTTGCCAAAGGGTAGTCAGAATAGAAAACTCATTGGGAAGAAGGCAGACCAGGAGGAGGGCAAGAGAGAGAAAGACACAGAGAGAAGAGATCCTGTGGGTTCAGGATCAGAGCCCAGGCGTAGTGGTTCACAAAATGCCTGTGGTTCAGTTTGATGACTTATAGTATAACTGGGTATAAATGAATCTTATCTCTGCCTCCCTCTACTACAGCCCATCCCCCATTTAATTCCCTCAGCCCTTGCTCAGGATCAGCACTCCCAGAGACGGTTCTGGGGGCTCTGCTTACTTTCCCCATAGCAAAACTCCTCCTCTTGCTCTTGGTTTACTTCGTCTTTCCCATAGGCTATAATCCCGTGGAGGGCTAGGACCAAAGTCCATTCATTTGTATATCCTAAGAACTAACAAACTGTACAGGCACAAAGATAAGCTTATCTGGTATCTACCAATGACAGGTTGGGATTCAGAACGCTTCTTGACACTCAGAGGTTGGAGGTCTCACTGGAAGGCAAAATGGCCTGTGAATGCATTGCAGGAGGGAGAAGAAGAAATCATTTGAAATCTCCCAGATGTCACAAAGTTCTAACTAATGGGGTCTTATGTTCCATGCATGTACTCCATCGCTCCTTCTTCCACTGTTATTGTCGTGAAGTGCCACTGAGTTAGTTCTGGCTTCTCTCAACCCTGCATAGGGTTTCTGAGGAGCGGGAGGTGGGTTTGAACTGCTGACCTTAAAGTTAGCAGGCTGGTGCTTATCCTACAGCACCATACCAGGACTCCTAGTCACATGGAAAGTTGTTAAAACATAGCTGCTAGTTACAGTGCAAAGGTTAAAAGCTCAGCTGCTAACTAAAAGTTTGGTGGTTTAAACCCACCAAGTGACCCCACAAGAGAACAAAATCTTGCTGATGGGCTTCTGTAAAGATGGTTGCATTTGTTGTTATTTTGTTGTTACCTGCTGTTGAGTCGGTTCCGACCCATAGTGACCCTGTATAGGGTTTTCTGAGGAGCGGATGGTGGTTCAAATTGATGTTACGGTGGAGTGCTTATCCTACAGTGCCACACCAGGACTCCCATAAAGATTGCTATTGTTGTTAAATGCCTTCAAGTCTACAGCCTAGGAAACCCTGGGGGGAGTTATCTTCTGTCAGACGAGGTCCTTATGAGTCAGGATACTGCAGTCAGAATACTGCACGACACACATCACCAACAACCTTGTGGGCTAATAGCAAGGCAACGAGGCAACGAGGATTCCTGAGCTTGACACTGTCCTTGTTAAGTGTCACTGACTCAGTTCTGACTCATAGCGACCCTGTATAAGGTTTCCAAGGAGCGGCCGGAGGATATGACCCACCAACCTTGTGGTTAGCCATCCATTACTTACCCTACAGCGCCACACTAGGACTCATGGCACTGACCTTATTACTAAAATAATCATTCTGAGTTTCAACCTGCTGGGTCTGAAATGACAGTTTTCTGAAGCAATGTCATATGTACTAAGGCCTTTTGTTTCACTTTGGAGAATGAGGGAGTAAAGACCTTCTCTCCTCTATCCACCTCCCTCATCCAATTTTCCCACAACAGTATATTAAGTAATGTAACATTTGCTTTTCAATTCTCTAATAATGGAAAATGGAAATGAGGTGGCATATTCTACACCTTTGTTATAACATACAGTTCTCTGTTGTGTGGCTATGAAAGAGGCAGGTAAAGCGAGAAAATAGCTAGAGCATTCTAAGTGGGAGAAAAAATCACTCCCTGGTGTCTGGAAGGTGGTTTCCTGTGAAGCTTCGTCACCAAGACAACAGTCTGGAAAAGCCTGTGAGGTCTGCCCTGGTATTGTTCTGCAACTTTGGATATTTTAGTGTATCCAGAACTTTCCATGTGCATTAAGGGAACAGGTGAATCAAAAATGCCTACAGCCTCCTTAGTAGAATAAGCCCCTGTAAGAGATCAAAAACACAACATCTGCCCCAAAGCAAAGATGAAAAGGCAGGGAAGGGCAGGGAAACACAGGGTGGAAATGGGGAGAGTAAGACAGATGTGGGGAAGCTCAGGGAACAATCAATATGAACTGTTGATTGGAAAACTAACTTGATATGCAAACTTTCACCTGAAGACATTTTTTTTTTCTTTTAAAAAGATTACAGCCAAGGGTGGGGGAAAACCCAAAAAACTTCCAAAGAACAAATGCACAGGGACCAAAGCTTATTAGTGGGTAGCAGGGATGGAAAGAAGGAAGGGGGAGTCCCTGCTTCGGGGGGCACTGAGTTTCTGCTAATGGTGATGGGATCATTTGGAAACAGATAATGATAAGGTTGTATACATGAGGACTGTAATCAATGTGACTGAAGTATACATGTAAAAATTGCTGGATTGGAAAATGTTTTGTTATAGGTATTTCACACACACACACACACACACACACACACACACACACACAAAGTCTAAAGAACACATATACAGAAAAGTCTAAAGAAAATCAGCACTCTGAAAGGTCGGTGGTTCGAACCCACCAATCACTGACTCCAACAGAGAAAAGTCCTGGCCATCTACTCTCATAAAAATTAAACAAACAAACAAACAAACACACTACTGTTTGAGTCACAGGGATCCTAAAGGACATGGAGAAGTCCTATAGAGTTTCTAAAACTGCAAATCTTTACAGAAGCCGACCGGCTCATCTTTCTCCCTAGGATCTGTTGGTTGGTTCGAATCGCCAACCTTAACTCACTGTTTTATTAACTCACTGTTTCACCAGGACACTGCCTGTAAAGACTGCTGTTATTAAGTGCCCGTGAGACTATTCTGACGCATCGTGGTCCTGTATAGGGTTTCCAAGGAACAGCTGATGGGTTTGAACAGCAGACCTATAGTTAGCAGTCCAGTGTTTATCCTATAGCACCACACCACGACTCCAGTACAGATTGTTGCTGTTGTTAAGTGCCTAGGAAACACTAGAGGGCAGTTCTACTCTGTCACATGGGGGCTCTGTGATTCAATTCCGAATCAACTCAATGGGACACAACAGGGAGAACTCAGACTCAGGCATCTCAAGCCACACCCCAAGCCTCAGTGTACCCTAAGAGTGTGCCTGAGAGACACTACCTAAGTGAAATGCTGGTGGTTAGGGTTCAAAGTTGAGATTTTCTTTTTCTTATTTAAAAAATCTGCTCTTTTCTTTTGAAGTTCACAAGCTTTGTCCAAAGTCCTCCTTTTGGCAGTAGGTGGCAATGTTGCATTTCCTTACACACCAGTGCCAGCAAGGAGGGTTTTCTGCAAAGCCTCCTTCACAAAGAAAATCTGAATTCTCTGGGTAAATGCAAGCAAACAAATGATTTCCCCTTAGGTTCAGAGGCTCTGCAGAGACAACTCTAAGTCTGGTTCTTGGGTACACTTGGCAGGACTGAATCTTAGGGCTCTTTTTGTGTCAAAAGGGAGCACTATTCAGGCTGAGGGAAAACCTAGTTCCCTTAGTAATAGTCCACCCACACTAGCAGCAGAACAAACCCCACCAAACCCCAAGCCCACTGCTGCTGAGCCTATAAGGCAGAATAAAACTGCCCATTAGGATTTTTCCAAGGCTGCAAATTTTTATGGGGTACACTGCCTCATCTTTCTCCTGCAGAGCAGCTGATGCGTGAGAACAGCTGACCTTTTTTTTTTTCTTAAAGTTTTTTATTGTGAATTGAGTGATAGTGTACATGTGAGAACATCGGTTTTACACTCATCATTTCATTGCAACTCCTCTCTGTGCATCATCATTCATCAGTATTTGCTTCTATTCCCTGTTCTTTTTTGGATGTACACAAAAACTCTCAGGAATATACAACCATTTAAACAACCAAAGGGTACATTCTGCAAGCCTGCCTCCTGTCCACCAGCACACAGTCTTCCTCTTTCCATGAGTCTAGAGTATTCAGCTGTTCTATTTCTCCATGTCATCATCTCTGCTTCCATCTCTGTTGTCACGGCTTCTCTGGATAGGGTCACACATTCCGCTCATGCTTTTCTCCCTTGATGGTCTGGGTCCTCTCTTCCTAGACTAAAAGGTTAACTACTCCCCCCTTTTTGTTACAGTTGTGACAGTTGCAGTTAGTCATGGTAACAATTACTCACTCACTCTGAATCATAAGAATCTTATCCCCATCTCTTTTCACCTTAACCATCTAGACAAGATGAAAACTATTCAGTGGGGATTCTACCTTCCTCCATACACTGAAACTGAACTCGCTCTTGGAAACTTCTAAGCTAGTCACTTTGTGCCTTTACCGCCCCCTCATTTTAGGTAGCCAGTGTCTAAGTTGCCCATCCCTATCTACCTTGTGTACAGAGGGGATAGCATGGTACTTGAGGTGGAGACTCCTTCTCTACTGGTATTTTCAGTGAACCCTGACCTTTTGATGAACAGCCCAATGCTTAACTCATGGCACCACCAAGGCTTCTCAGTAGCAGAGTACAGTCCCAAGCAGTATCGTCCTGAGAATATCTTATCAGAGAGTTTGAAGCAAGAATACACATATGCTAGGTTATCATGTATATGGTGGTGGTGGTGGTATACTGTGGAGTCAGTTCTGACTCATAGTGACCCTGTACAGGGTTTCCAAGGCTGTAAATCTTTACAGGAGCAGAAAGCCTCATCTTTCTCCCATGGAACAGCTGGTAATTTCGAACTACCGACCTTGAGAGGTTAGCAGCCCGATTCGTAACCACTACGCTACCAGAGCTCCTCATCATGTATATGCACCGGGAGTCCGATTTTCCTTTAACTCGTGGAAGTCACAGTCTGCAATAGACTGAAGATGGTCCAGTCAGATGGCAAGAGCCCAAATAGATGACATCAGCCCCCTTGCTCCTCCTCTTCCCCCTCACACACACACCCTGGCATGTGGGAATCACTGAATATTTTCAGCAAGTGTTAATTAAATGGACCAGTGATTTCATTTCGCAATGAACACAAGTGTCACATTTGGAATGTTGACTTTTGGTAGCAGAAAAGAGCAGTAATAATTAGAAAGATAATTGCCATGAGTTTCAGCTGACAACCATTTCTCTACTGTTCAGAATCTCAATAGTTCTAAAATCTTAACTGGGAGTTTATGCCTGGACAGGCGGTTGCAATATAGCAACTTCTGGGTAGCAGGCACCCAGTTTAGATGCACGCCATTGCTGTTACTGTGAGTGACAGGAAATAGCAATTGCTGTTTCCGTCAGCCAAGAAAGACATTACAATCAGGCCATGAACTTGGCTGCGAGTCTCTCTCCCCCCATGAGAGTGACCTGGCTTTTCCTCACTTTAGTATTTCTGTTTTTCTAACACTCACATCAGTTGATTGCAAAACTCTAAATTTGAGACAAATCTAATCTCTAATTATTTCCTTACAAACAGTGAACATGGACAGAGATAGAGAGACACATGGCTGAATTACACAAAGAAGCAAACCCAGATGTGCAGGAAAAACATCTCCCTTATGCGCTTTCTTGATTTGTATTGTAAGCTTGCGGGGAACTTGCCTGGTAGCAGTAATGATTTGTTTTGTGCACTGGGGTGAAGTCAGAAGTGATATTGGCCACAGAGTGAAGGTTGGACAAAGTGTGTGTGTGTGTGTGTGTGTGTGTGAGTGGTAAGGAAGTGGGGAAAGATGAAGCTGTACAGGTAAGCAGAAGTCAAATCATACAGGATATGCTAAGAATAGTATATTTATATATATACATATACATGCACACATGCTGAATATAAACAATGTTGTTAAGTGTCGTTGAGTCAGTTCTGATCCATAGCAACCCTGTATGGGGTTTCCAAGGAGCAGCTAGAGAGCTTGAACTGCTGACCCTGTGGTTCAAACTGACCCTGTACCTGCAGTCCAGCGCATTAACTCATAGCACCACACCAGGACTCCACAGCACCACTAGGGAAACATAGACATAAACTATTATGAGCACAGGATCAGGTGAGAATTTCTGAAAGATGTCCCATGATAATATATAGAAGAGACTAGGAGTGGCCAAGACCAGAATAGAGAAACCAGAAGTTATTTCAACACCAGCAGAGGTTTCTCAGGGCCCGAATTACAGCTGACGGGGTGTGACTGGAAAAAAAGAATAGATACAAGAGTTATGTAAGAGGCAGAACTAACAGGGACTGGACTGAGAGAACAGAAGGGAGCAGGTGAGAGAGAGACGGCAACATCAAGGCTGACCCTTAGGTTTCTGGCTTGGGGCCTGGATGGGTGGTGATGCCAATTATAGAGAGAGGGAGGCCAGGCAAACAGAGGAGCAAGTGTGGGGGCAGAAAGGTAACAACTTAATATGACTCAGGCTGCACTCGCATGTGTATGACAATGAACAGAGTGGGGATAGACATTAGGTCTGGGGGCAAAGATCTGAGTCTCTAGTTCTGACACCCATGAGTGGGTGTGGAATTTTACATTAGGAGTGAGATCAAGCAAGCAAGATGGAAATTCATAGGTGAGCAAAGGAGGAGAAACTATAGTTGAACTAGCGACAGAGGGGCCAAAGAGAAGGTGGAAGGGAGAAAATGTTCAACAGAGGCCACAGCTGCAAAGGGTCATGCTAGAGGGAGGCAGAAAGTGTTTATAGAAATGGGGGTCTAAAACCCACGAGAGACTTTGATGAACAGTGAGGTGGTATGATGAGAACAGACGCTGGACTGCCTGCCACACACTAAGAGATGAATGAGGTGTGAGGGAGGAAGACAGCAGTGAACACCTGTCTTCCTAAACCTTGTGTGAACGGAAGAGATGCAAAGGGTAGTAGCTGCAGTGGATTCGAGTCCTCCCAAACCAAACTCACTGCTGTAGAGCCGATTCTGACAGTTGCTACAGGGTGGGAGAGAGAGAGAGAGAGACTTGGACATGAAGTGGAAACGTCATGAAGAATGAGAAGCTGAAGACAGAAAGGAAGCGAGGAAAGACTCAAGGCAGCAAGGTCTCTAAGGTTGAACAAGGGCTGGAATTGGAACACGTGTGGACTCGTTAACCTTGGATGATGGGAGAAGGCTCCCTCTTCTGAGGCGGGCTTATGTGGCTGTGTGTGAGTAGGGAGGCCATCATAACCAGCGGCGTAGACACAGTTATATCTGTGGGGTCTGGGAGTAAGGAAGTGGAAGGAGCTCCCTCATGCCTTCTGCTATAAAATCATAAACAATGGGAGGAAGTCGGGTGAGCATCTGGTTTTCAGTAACAGATGAAGACTTTGTGGGGAACACAGACTCCCCTGGGCAGTCACACCTGAGAGACCTAGCTAGCACTATTGGAGGCATAGTGAGTCATGCACCAGCCTGCTGCAGGTGTGTGAATTTTCAATTATTTTTAATCATAGTCAGCAGTTCAACGGCAAAAATAAAAGATGTATATAGCTGGACTGAGTTAATCCTAGAGTAGTGTGTGTGCGTGTGCACGTTTGTGTAGGGGAGAGAGAGAGAATGAACAGCAAAGAGTATGGTTGGAATGGTGTCCAATTGGATTTGGATTGAACTGGCAAAGAAATGAAGATCGACTGGGGCTGAAGTGATCTTGAAAGTTGGAAAGAAAAGATACGCAGTTGCGTTTAAGAATTGGGATTTTGTCTATTTTGCTCATTGTTCTATTCTTAGCTCCTAAAATTTGTGTCTAGAATATACCAAAACAAAAAAGCAAAAACCCCAAACCCACTGCCATCGAATCGATTCTAAGTCAAAGTGGGTCTCTTCGACAAAGCAGAACTGCCCCATATGGTATCCATGACTGTAATCTTTACGGAAAGCCCATTGACACATTTTTCTCCTGAGGAGTGGTGGCTGGTGGGTTTAAACCACTGGCCTTTCAGTCCTTAACTACTATGCCATAGGGCTTCTGAGTAAGTGTTTAATGAAATTTGTGAATAAAAAAAAATTAATCGATAGTGGTGAGTGACGTAGGAGCCAGCAAGGAAGAAAGCTACAGCACTATTAGGTGAAGTGACAGTGAGAGTGGATTTTAATTCTTAAGGTCTAAGCAGTAAAGATATTCAGGACAATGACAAGTTTCCAGTGGCACCAGGAGAAATTTCTTCCTGGAAAAAGAAAACAGCACTGTTCAGGGTCAAACAACTTCCCACGTATGTTCACTGCTGTCAGGAAGTGACAAGATCTTCCAAAGTGGGACTTGGTTGGTTGATTGGTTGTGTGCTGTGGAGTCGATTCCTACTCATAATGGCTGTGTACAGGCTTTCTGAGGCTGTGAATCTTTACAGGAGCAGAAAGTTTCATCTTTCTCCTGGGGAACGGCCAAAAGTTTCAAACTGTTGAGGTTAGTAACCCGACTCGTAACCACTACTAGATTTCTCATCTTCTGAAAAAGTGCTTTATCATGTAGGATGAGGCTTCCTCGTCCTTTGTGAAGTTTTCCACAGACCTTGAGTGCAGGGCCTCCAAGTTTTGTGACTGTGGCTTTGCCCTGCAGGGGGCGATCTAGAACAGAGGCATCAGTCTGAAAGGCTGCTCTCCTCAGCCCCCCTCACCTGTGCTGTGTATACACCTGCTGTAACACCACCTTTGCAGATGGACACCTGGTCCTGCAGATGTAACAGGTACGGAACCTGAGGTGGGCCAGGGTCAGTGATCTTGATTGCCTTTTGTTCTGCCCGTACAGGAATCAATGGTGTCTCTGGTATCCAATTGTGGTGGCGCCTTTCATGTCTGGAGGCAGAGACAGCGTGGCGTGTGGGCAGGGCATGCCTTTTGGGGTCAGGTAACTAAGATTTAATCTTGGCTGCATACTTACTAGCCATGCTGGGAGGTGAGATGGCCTAACCATCTTTAACTGGGACTAAGAAAACCTGCTTCAAGGGTTGCTGTGAAGATCAATGCTCATGCATACTACTGGATCTTGTTGCTCTTGTTAGGTGCTGTTAAGCTGATTCTGACTCATACTGACATGAAACAACTGAGTAGGACTATCCCATAGAGTTTTTTAGACTAAAATCTTTATGGGAGCAGATTTCCAGGTCTTTATCTTATGGAGTCACTGAGTGGATTTGAACTGATAATTTTCTGGTTAGCAATAGAGAGCTTAACCGATGGCCTGCCCAAACGACTTTTAGTAATGAATCTAAAAACAAATAAAAAAACAACCCAGTGCTATTAAGTCAATTCCAACTCAGAGCAACCCTATAGGACAGAGTAGAACTGATACGTAAGGTTTCTGAGACTATAAAGTCTTTACAGGAGCAGAAAGTCTCATCTTTCTTCCTTGGAGTGGTCAGTGGGTTTGATACCATTGGCCTTGCAGTTAGCAGCTCAGTGCCCAACCCACAGTATCACTTGTCGTTAATGTTAAGTGCTGTAGAGTCAGTTCCTACTCATAGTGACCCTGTGGGTTTGAACTGCCAAACCTTGTGGTTATCAAACCAGTGCGGATCCTACAGCACCACACTAAGACTCCTAATGATGGATGGTGGTGGTGGTGTGCCACAGAGTTGGTTCCCACTCATCGCGACCCTGTGGCAAGGTTTCCAAGGCTGTAAATCTTTATGGAAGCAGAAACCCTCATCCTTCTCCTGTGGAACATCTGGTAGATTTGAACTGCTGACCTTTCGATAACAGCCCAGCTCACAATCCACTATGCTACCAGAGATCCTTTAATAATGGACAGGCACTTAATAATGAATAGTTCCCTTCTTTCTGTGCTTTTTACCCTATTAAGACCTAAAGCCACTATGCTAATGATTTGACTGATGAGGAACTGGAGGGACCAGGTCCTTGTTAGGTGAAACAACCATTTGATGAAGAGGCAGGTTCTTAAATTCTCCACCCTGCCATTCTGAAAATTTCCCCTAGACCCTTTAATGAGGAAATGCTTATTAAAGGAAACTTATTTTTGCTTATAGGGTGAAGCAGCATTCTATGAGTTCAAATTAAAGTATTTAATTGGTATGGGTCTTACTTTTCCTCATCTGTTGGATTTAGGTAGTAACTCCGCCCTCTGCTCACAGATGTGTTGACTGAACATTACGATGGAATACAAACATGCGAGATAAGAGCTCATCCAGGCATGGGAACCACAGCTGAGATATTCAGTGATGCAGGGTTAGGATTGACACTCTGAATTCCTAAAACTTGGCTTATAGCAGGTGATTTTTTCTATGGTCCTCTTTTATAAGGTGGTGTCTATTCCTGTTCCCTGAAGACTAACTCTCCATCTGTGATGCAGGTGCTGATTTGTTTACACTGGAGGAGAGCGGCTGTAGGACACTGGAGAGCCGAGGGTGTTGTTGTTAAGTGCTGTTGAGCTGGTCCCAACTAATAGTGACCCAGTAGAGGGTTTCCAAAGAGCGGCTGGTGGTTTTGATCTGCCAACCATGAAATTCAAACTGACTTTGAGGCTCAGTGCATTATTCTGCAATGCCACACCAGGACTCAAGGAGGCTGTTGTTAGGTGTCACTGAGTCAACCGTGTATAGAGTTTCCAAGGAGCAGCTGGGTGAGCTTGAACCGCCAACCTTGTGGTTCAAGCTTTGTGGTCCCGAGCAGTAACCCCCAGCATCTGAGTGATGACTAAGACGAGGCTGTAAAGGGTTGACTATACTCCTGTCCAGCTGGACAGAAGCTCCTTCAGGGATCCAAGCACATTCCGGGTCTTTTATGAAGACAGTTAATCATCTCACACTCCTTTAGGAGAAAATAGTCTGGGGCATCCCTAGGAAGGCACCAAGCTGTATGTTGTGAATTCTTTCTTCTAGGCAGAAAATCAAGGTAAAGATGTAGAGTTCACCTAGGGTGTAGAATCTGCCTCCTCTCTCTGTTTAAGCGAACATACTCTTGGTGTTTTGTTACTGGAGTGCTCAGCTAACTGGATCCTAGGAACTCAAGATGGTAGTTGGTTGGAGCCAGTCTTCTGTGGCTGGGATAAAGGTTATAACCCTTTATGGAGTCTGTTACTAAGTTCAAATAACGTTTTTTACTACTTGGAGTTGTGGTAATAAGAGTAGAGGACAGGGAAGGGTAGAGGTGGGTAGGTGAAGTGGGTGAAGCAGCAGCAGAGAATTTGAGGACTCTGGTAGCATAGTGGTTATGAACTGGGCTGATAATCTCACGGTCAGCAGTTCGACACTACCAGCTGCTCTGCGGGAGAAAGATGAGGCTTCCTGTGAAGATTTACAGCCTCGGAAACCCTGTACAGGGTCGCTATGAGTTGGAACTGACTCCACGGCTCATAACACCAAGTGTAAAGAAAGACATCAAGACTGATAAAAGCAAGGATAATCAGTCAACATGTATTGCTATAAAAATAATAGAAACCTTTATAAAACAAAAACATGAAGCTGTTGCTTCTCAACATACCCGCATCTAGGATTATACATTAGCGGAGGTGGTGTTTCCATCTCTTTAACAACAACAATCTTTCCTCTGGGAATAAAATGGCAGTTTGGGAATCCTCAAGGAACTCAAATCATATTTCTTTTCAATGTTCTTTGAGTTTAAGGAACAAAAACAAGCCTGAAGGGACAGAATCTGGGCTGTAGGGGTGGATGGAGGAAGGTTTCACAAGAAAATTCTCCTAAGACACCCTCAAAGAATGAGCAGGTGCATTGTTGCAACGAGAAAAAATGCCTCGGCACAACTTTCCTGGCATTTTGGTCACAAA
This sequence comes from Chrysochloris asiatica, assembly GCF_000296735.1. Taxonomy (NCBI): domain Eukaryota; kingdom Metazoa; phylum Chordata; class Mammalia; order Afrosoricida; family Chrysochloridae; genus Chrysochloris; species Chrysochloris asiatica. The sequence continues at coordinate 314,795 of NW_006408724.1, forward strand.
TGCATTTTTCAATTTTCTTAAAACTTCTTCCTAATAAGCCCCCATGATCATCCGGTGCCCTTTGAGAAAACCTGTCCAGACTTGTTGTTAAGTACCTTCAAGTCGGTTTCCACTCATAGCAACGCTGTACAGGGTTTCCAAGGAGGGGATGGTGAGTTTGCACTAGTGACCTTGTGATTCAAACCAACCTTGCAATCTGGTGCTTATCCTACAGTGCCACACCAGGACTCTTGTCGAGACTTTGGCATACCCAAAATAGCCACCATAACCTTCTGAGGTGACCTCTCCGCCTTGAACTGACCTGGTCCAGGAGATTTACTGGACCTTTTTTTTTCTTTTTAAGGCACCCCAATGAGACTAAGACTAATGCATTACTGAGAGAACTTGTCGGCAGCTATCCACTGATTGGAGTCCTGGTGTGGTGCAGCGGGTTGATGTGCTGGAGTGCAAAGTTGGTTTGAAGCACAAAGTTGGCGTTTCAAGCTCACCAGCTACTCCTTGGAAACCCATACAGGGTGATATCAATCGAAACCTACTTGATGGCACTTAACAACAACAATCCACTAATTGCAGAGACATATTTAAACACTATTTGGAATAAACCCATGCACCTTAGTAGCAATACTGTTTGACTCACTCTCGAAGCCTATAGGGTTGAGTGGATAATAATGTCACAGATTTGATAGTATCATAGAAGCTTGGAAAGGTCAGGGACTTTTGTGAAGGTAATGAATTTGCCTTTGGACCTGCTCAGTTTGAAGCACCCATATGGAGCTGTTCAGGAGGTAACTGAAAATAAAAGCCTGCCGCCCATAAGAAAGACCAATCTTCAATGTTGTTGAGTGCTGTCCAGTCAGTTCCGACGCATAGCGATGCTGTGTACAGGGTTTCTGAGGCTGTGAATCTTTACAGGAGCAGAAAGCCTCTTCTTTCTTCCGCAGAGCAGCTGGTAGTTTCAAACTGCTGACGTTGAGATTAGCAGCCTGATTCGCAACCACTACGTTACCAGAGCTCCTTCACTAGAGCTAGAGGAAAAGGCTGGTCTTGAGGCAGAAAGAAATACTAGCCATCGTGCATAAATAGCAGCAAGTGACTGACCCTGAATATGACTTTGTGTGGTTCCTGCTGTAGCCAATGTGAAGTTTCTGGTCATGGATCCTAAGTGCACAGATATTTAGGTCTCCCAGTTCTCTCAATTGCTAGAATCTTTAAGCCCCTTAGAGTCCCTGGGAGGAGAAAATAATTAACAAGCTCGGCTGCTAACTGAAAAGTTGAAGGTTGGAATCCACTTAGAGACATCTTGAAAGGAAGACCACCCAAAAAGACTCATTAAAGATTGTGTAGAACATAGTCCTACTCACACATATGGGTCACCCTGAGCCAGAGTTGACTCCATGGCACCTACATGATTAGGCCTCGGGAGCTTGAGTTATCTGGTCTCACAGTGAAACGTCAACTTGGGGTAATTTGCATGTCCTTGGGGATACACATTTCAACAGCTGGTCTCATGGTGCCCCAAGCTTCCCCCAACCTACAAATAACTTAGCTCAAAGCAAACCCTTGTAAAAAATAGTTACTCTGCAACCAACCCTGTGTGGTGCTGTGAAATAAATACTGAACTGATAATCTAAAGGTCAGCAGTTCAAATCCATCAGCTGTTCCAGGAAACCCTATACAGGGTCACTATGAGTCAGAACAGCAATCTGGCAGCAGGCCCTGCATTTTCTCTTCTTGGTTAATGCTGGTGAAATTACCAGGAAGAGGGGAAAAACTCGATATATGGTAAATGTACTCATTTACCTACAATTACAGGTTAATAAACTGCTTAAAGTCTCTTCCGATACCATCTGCCCATCCCAGCGGTGTTGTTACTCTTTGTTTTTATATGGTTACTTTTCCATTACTTGGAGAAAATGTAGACACCATTAAAGAGACTATGACATCGAAATTATTCCCATCAGTAATGGCAGTGGTTAAGATTTGCTCTGATATGTTCACAGCTGTTAAACAAATCAAAAAGGTATTCAAAGCAAGTTTAAATCTACTCCCCAAGTGGAGGTAAAGGAATACACTCCAGCCTGTTAAACGGGCCCTTTAACTCTTTTGTTTTAAGTTCTCGAGCTTTCAGTGGTATTCACATGGCTATCTCTAGAATTGCATTCCTGTCATGGCCCTTAGGAGGAATTGAATTACAAATCATTTGTATTTTGTTCCTGAATTTCTGTTACCATATTTAAAAAGAACAGGGATTATGTACTGAGTACTTTTGAAGACTGAGGCCCAAACCAGAACCAAACCAATGGTGGCTCAGTCAGTTACAACTCTTGGTGACTCCATGTGTTTTGGGGTGGAACTGTCTCCATAGGGTTTTTTTTTTTTTTTTTTCTTAAATATTTTATTGTGTATTATGTGACAGTTTACATGGGAGAACATTAGTTTTACATTCATGGTTACAATTCCTTCCATGCAATCCTTCCCCCGTACCCCCCAGGTCTTCAGTCGCTCTCCCTCTCTGGATCTAAAGTCTCCAGCTGCTCCATCACTCCACGTCATCAGCTCTGGCTCCATTTCAGGCATCACTGCTTCTCTGGGTAGGGTCCCGCTCCCTGTTCTTCTCCCTTGATGGTCCTAGGGACCTCCGCTCCAAGACTGAAAAGTGAATCACGCCCCTCCTTGCTATAAAATGTCTACCTTTACATTTCTGACTCTCACAATCAATCCTGATAACAATCATTCACTATTGTATCACAAGTGACCCGTCTGCGTTTCATTGCATCAGCCCCGCCTAGTCAGATTGAATACTACTCACTGGAGATTCTACCTTCCTCCAGGCCCTCTGGATCTAGGTTCCCTTTTAAAAGCTTGTAAGCCAGTCACTTCTTGCCTTTGTAG
>NW_006408724.1:319852-330095 GCF_000296735.1 Chrysochloris asiatica
CATTGATGGCCTTCATAATTCTGGGATTCACATTTAGGTCCTTAATCCATGCTGAGTTGGTTTTTGTGTAAGGTGTGAGGTGAAGGTCTTGTTTCTATCTTTTGCGTATCGTTCTCCAGTTCTGCCAGCACCATCTGTTGAAAAGACTATCATCTCCCCATGCGAGATATTTAGGTGTTTTGTCAAAAATCAGTTGGCTGTATGTATCCATAGGGTTTTTAGTGCTGTGACCTTTTGGAAATAGATTGACAGGCCGTACTTCTGAGGTACCTCTGGGTGAATTTGAGCCTCCTACTAGCACATTGAGCCCTGGTGTGGCGCTGTAGGATTAGCACTGGGCTGGAACCTGCAAGGTTGGCAGTTGAAACCTACCAGCCACTCTCAGAAACCCTATATAGGGGGTCCTTATGACTTGGGACCAACTTGGTAATAGACAAAAACAAAAACACCAGCATGTTAACTGCATTAACCAGGAACTCTGAAGACTGAAACATCAGAAATTTAGGGCCTCTGAAATTGTGTTGCAATGAAGGTTCTCTACAGAAATACCTTGGTCTACCAGGCTGACTCTGCTATCTACCGATTGGCACTTGGCTCTGAACACATGACCTGACCTCCCTCTGGCTTCACACAACCTTCTGCAAATGCATGGGCTAAGTATGGTTGACTTTATAAGATAACTGCAAGTATTCAGCATTATAGCAATCACAAAATAAAACTTCTCATAAAACAGATTGCTGTTGTTGTTGAGTGCCGTTGAGTCAGTACCAACTCCATAGCAACCCTGTATAGGGTTTCTGAGGAATCGCTGGTGAGCTTCAACCACCAACCTTGCTATTCAAACCGACCTTGCAGTCCGGCACATTAACCCACAGTGCCACACCAGAACTCCAGAAAATAGATTAATACACAGAAAATGTCCAATATTTCTGATATTTTATTACAGCATATCTTTTCTTTTAGGAAATGCATTCACTGTAGTTTTTTGCTGGGTGTGAACTGCTCCTCTTTGGGATAAAATACGCAAGTTTCAAGAGGTCACACTAGCATTGGTGATAGAAGGAAAAGAACAGATAGATTTTGCTATGTAGCTTCAAGTTGTCCCCGAAAGTGAATGTTATATTATAAGAGACTCATTTTAGTTTGGGTATGTGACTCTACCAAGAAAAAAAAAAAAAAAAAAGACACTTTATTTTCCTATTCACTCTAGATAAGCAGCCTATGTCAACAGCACAAATAAGCAAATCCATACAACACACACATCAGTATGCCTTACACACTCATGCCTCATGTTTACATCTATTAGGAATGCACATAGATCATGATCTTTATCAATGACTGAACCAAGATAAACTCTATTGCCCTCTCCCATTAATCACTTGAAACCCAAGACTTTTTTTGAAAAACGAAACAAAACAAGAGGAGGAGGAGGTGTGGATAGTAGCATGCGTACATACCTGACACAGAAGTATAAAACCACAGGTCCTGATTTTTTAGGGAAGTCATGCTCCAATACTCTTCGATCTAGCTGAAGCCAATTTAAGTGTCCCCTGTGGAAAGCAGAGACAAATTGGTTAGGACTTCAGACTTGGCAGAAGTTTCCTGTCATGGGTAACAGAACATGGTGCATCAGATATAAATATGAACCTTTGTCTCATATTAATTACTCAATATTTGAAGAACTCAAGGTTATTATCTGGGGAACACCACACCAGCAGGAGACTCTGAGCGACAAAAGAAAGGACAAAGGTTTTAAACCTGTTGTCTGTTGGTGGTGCAGTGGATTAAGTGCTGGGCAGGTAACCACAACGTTGGCAGTGTAAACCCACCAACTGCTCCTTGGGAGAAAGATGAGACTCCCATAAATATTTAAATCCTCAGAAACCCTAAGGAGTAAAGTTCTACTTGGTCTATTTCCAAGACTGCACTGAAATGAAAATGTCATCATAACTCGACTTCTTGTCTCAAATTCCCACACCACCATACTCCTGACTATCTTTACTCATGAAAGACTCAAAACACTCTAAAAACATGTTATTAATCTTCACAGCTTCTTACAGATGGGGTGAAAGATGATCCAGCAATTCCACTCCTAGGTATTTGACCAGAGCCACGAAGGCACATGTTTAAACAAGAGTTGTACGCTTTATTTATAATAGCCAACATTTTCAAACAACCCAAACGTTTATCAACGAGCGAAACGATAACCAAGTTATGATATAGTCACACAATGGGATACTATGCAGCAATAAAAAGAATGAACTACTAATTAATGCAGCAACATAAATGAGCCTCATGGATGAAAGTAACTATGTTGAGTAAAAGCAGCCATGTAAGACAGTGAACATACTGTACAAATTCTATTTGTATAAAATTCTAAAAAATGTAAACGAATCTGTACTGACAGAAAGGAGATCAACAGGTGCTTAGAGGAAAAACTCTGGAGAGTAATGGATATGTTCACTATCTTGACTATGTGATGGTTTAATGGGCATATACATATGTCAAACTTAGGAGACTGCAATCTTTGATGTGTGTGGTGTATTGCTGTATCATTTATACATTATCACAGCTCTTTTAAAGGAGCCCTAGTAGCATAGTAATGCAACGGGCAGCTAACCAAAAAGTCAGCAGTTTGAATCCACCAGCAGCTCCTCAGGAGAACGATAAGATTTTCTGCTCCCATGAAGATTTACATCCTCGGAGACCATATACAGGATCGCTGTGAGTTGGAACTGACTTGATGGCAAACAGCCACCACTACCACCACCAAAGCTGTTTTGGGGTCCTGGTGTGGCGCTGTAGAGTAAGCGCTGGACAACTAATTGCAAGATCAACAGTTCAAACCTACCAGTTGCTCCTCAGAAAACTCACACAGGGAACCAATTTGATGGCACTTAACAATTACAAACTTGTTTTGAAAAAGTGATCCAGAGAGACACCTGATGGATAGGTATGCAAATGGAATCACTTACATATTCTTTCCTTCCCTAACTGTTTACTAAATACCCTGTCTGCGTGAGGGTCTCGGGATGCAGCCGTGGCTCCAGGGATGATGTTGGATCTCCTTCAGAATCCTGCTCATCTGAGGAATTCTGGACTCCCTTATTCTTATTCCTTTTTCTTCGACTCTTTTAGTTTGAAAACAAAAGTGACTTTATTATTCATTTTTGGCTTCTCTGCTCTAAATATAAAAAAGATAAACAGTAAAGGAAAATTGTTTTCTAACTTAAAATGACTTGACCAACTTCCTTCAGAAACTTGGGCTAACTTGTTATTAAAGTAGAACACAGGATCTGGAATAAGCAAGTTCTAGGTGTTATCTTTGGTTAGACCCAGAATGCTGATCATGCCCTACCTACATGGGCTATGATATTTCACACCTCCATGCCTCAGCTCATGTTGGTCCCTCTGCCTAGAATGCCTTTCTTCTTCTTCGCCCAGCTAAGTCCTAGCTGTCCCTTAAGAGTCGGCTCTCATTATCTCCTCCAGAAAATCTTTGCTGGCACATCACCACACGTCACCAGGTTGCGGTTGGGCTCCTCCTATGGTCTCTCAAAGTACTCATCCTTGTTGTTAGCTGCCATCAAGTTGAATCTAACTCCTGGTGTTCCGCAGGTACAGAAGAACAAAACACTGCCCACCCTGCGTTTTCTCCATAATCCATTTCATCAAGAGTCTCCCTCACCTTCATAGGCCTTCTACTTCAGCTGGTGTCTTCCTCCAGCCATTGGTCCCTCCTGAAGATGCAACCAAAGTAAGCGCCTACCCTAGCACTCTTAACATTTTATAGGACTTACTCTGTGCATGCATTCTCCCCAACCCCCACCCTGCCCCCAGAAGAGTTTTTACATTGGAAAATTACAGAGACTTAACTTCATAAAGTAAAAGTACGCATGCTTCATCAACTGGGACGTGTGGGTGTTAGAAATGTTAGGCCTAATTATTGGTGGCAGTAAGTAATAAGCCACAGCCATGCTCCTCCTGCCATTGAGGATACTCCAAACTCTCAGTCTTGTCTTTGTGCTCAGCTGCCTGCAAACGTGGCATAGGAAGCTCTGCACCATGCCTTGGCTCCTGATTGGAATACTCTCTCCATCCTTTTTATCTCAACATCAGTCAATGGTCAAGGCTGAATCTGAGTGAAGGCTGCCTTAACTGCTAAGTCCAGGATTCGTTTTTGTTTTTCTTTTCAGACTTCTCCAGAACTTTTGGCTTGTGTCATCTACACAACATTTATCTTAGTCTTCTACAGTTAGTCATTTAAAAAATAAGACCTGCTCATCATAGTTTTGAGTTGCCATGGAGTCAGCTCCCACTTACGGTGACCTTACATATAAGAGAGCTCTGGTAGTGTGGTGGTTATGAGTCAGGCTGTTAACCTCAGGGACAGCAGTTTGAAACTACCAGCTGTTCCGCAGGTGAAAGATGAGGCTTTCTGCTTCTGTAAAGATTTACAGCCTCAGAAACTCTATAAAGGGTTGCTATTAGTCAGAACCGACTTCACGGCACATATCCACCACTACCACTTAGAATAGAACATCATCTGGTCCTGAGCCACCCTCATAATCCAGTGATGATGTCTGAGCCACTGCTGCAGCCACCATGTCAATTCACCTCACGGAGGGCTTTTCTTGTCTTTGCTGACGCGCTCCTTTGCTAAACATGACATGATGGATCATGTTTCCAGTGATGGATCTTTCCTGATAACATGTTCAGAGTAAGCAAGATGAAGTCTTGATATCTTTGCTTCTAAGGAGCACTTTGGTTGATAGCCGGGGGGTGGGTTCAGTTGCAGGTGAAGGGCTCAACATTTTTAGTAAGCATCCCTAGAATTTAGCACAATGCCTATGACAAATATTAAGTGCTCCAATGTTTCTGATCATTGGTAAAATATATAGTCACAAGAGCAATTCACCCAATGACTATGTAGGTAGAAATTGTAATTCTTTGCTTTATAATAATTCTGTATAGTGGTTTTGATAACCATACGCTTTTCCTAATACTCACACCAAGAGAAATCTTTGCATCACCCACAGACTTGGTGCAGGATGGCAACAGCTTTTCTCTAGACCCAAGCTCAAGGAATAAGGAGAACTTCAGTGAATGTTTCATGTGTGCCCTCAAGATCAGTCAATGGGCCAGGCTTGATAAATCCAAAGCTCAGCATTATTGAGCACACGGACCTGTGTGTCTCAGGGGGCTGTGAGTCACATAGTGAAGAATCTCTATGCAGAGACAGGCTGCATTAAGTCACATGGAGTCAGAGATATTACTTGGATAGCACTCTCTTGGGTTTGCCCAGGCTTCTTCACCTATACTAACAGAGTGCTGTGGGTTAATGCGTTGGACAGCAAAGTCAGTTTGAATGACAAGTTCAGTAGTTCAAGCTCACCAGCTGCTCCTTGGAAACCCTATACTGGGTTGCTATGAGTTGGAACCGACTTAACAACACTTAATAACAACAGAATTATATCAGAAACAAAGCAGCTTCCGATTAAACATTTTCATTGCTATTCAGTCATTCTTTTAAATTTTTTCACGTGAGAAATGATAGAGGAATTAACGTATCTATTGTTGTTGCTGTTGTTAAGTGGCATCGACCCATAGTGACCCTGTACAGGGTTTCTGAGGAGTGACTGGTGAGTTTAAACTGCCAATCTTGTGATTCAAAATGACTTTGTGGTCCTGCAGTTATCCTATGGTGCCACCAAGACTCCACACCACACACTTATCCTACAACGCTTACCCACACACTCCACACGCTCATCCTATGATGTCACACCAGGATGGATTTCTAGTGGAGAATTTAACAAGCAATTCAATGGCTAAAATGTATGGAAGAGGTCAGAAAGCAAACAGAACTGGGGGGTCAGAATCATTTCTAAGTTGAACAATTCTCTTAAGTGCAGTCAAGTTGGTCCCTACTCACAGTGACCCTGTATAGGATTTCCAAGGAGTAACTGGTGAGATTGAACCACTGACTTTGTGGTTCAAACAGATCTTGTGGTCCAGTGCTTTATCCCACAGTGCTGCACCAGCACTCCTAAGTTGAACAATTTGTTGTGTTGTTAAAATGCCGTAGAGTCGGTTCCAACCCATAGTGACCCTGTATAGGGTTTCCAAGGAGCAACTGGTGAACTTGAACCGCGGGCCTCCAGGTTCAAAGTGGACTTTGCAGTCCAGCGCATTAACAAACAGCACCACACCAGGACTCCAAGTTGAACAATTAGCCCCTGAGAAAAAGACTTTCCATTTTGCACTTCACCTACTTGAACTCTGCACCCCAATTCTGTGAGCACAGTATGATGTATGCCAAGATCTGTTTGGTACCAATTTCAAATAGGAAGGTGACTTTGCACACCTGCTATTTTTGGGTGCTCAGGAGGAAACAAGTCAGTGCTCTGCACTGTACATGCACTGAAAGGCCCTGTGCTACAATCTCTTTGCAGGGGCAGACTGAAGACACACACAACTCATCCAAAGTCCCTTACAATCACCCTCTGAAAGCCCAGTATTTACTCAAAAACTATAAGATGGATTAAGAAGTAAACTGGAAATCAAACTTCTGAGGCCATCACTTTTGGCTGCAGATGTTGTTTGTTAACTGCTATCGAGTCGATTCCGATTCATAGCGACCCTGTGTAGGGTTTCCAAGGAGTGACCGGTGGGTCTGAACCACCTACCCTGTGGTTTGCAGTCCTGTGCTGATCCTACAGTGCCATACTAGGAGTCCTGGCTGTAGTAGGACTTGTTAAAATTGTGATTTGTACACGCTGTATGGGGTCCGAAATCACATTTTCTAGACACAACAGTATCAGGGTACCCTCACGCTTTCCTGATTTCAAGCCTCTCCTGCAGCCATTCATTTTTCCTTCACATTTGGGTGGGATGGAGAGCAAAGAGGTAAAAAGCAGCATTTTCTCCATACAGTTTAACTAAGAGATGCCTGATAGCTTGGCTTTCATTATTGTCATTGATTTTCTATTTGAGAATTCACATCAGTGCCTTCACCAATAACAAAAGGGGGTGAGCAGGGGGGAAAAATTAGCCCCAACAGACACTCAGAGCATTTCTGTTATTGCTTGGCTGATAACTATCTTTAAAATGGATCAAGATAACATTCATTTGGTTTATGGCTGCAATAGGTCAAACTGGTGGGTCAGTAATAAATATGCAATTGCTTCTGGGCAACAGAAATAGGCTGCATTAATGTAACAGATTGTTTTTAGCTTCTACTTATAATACAAATAGATTTTTGGTTCAAGTGTTGGTTCTTTCAATCGAGATGGCTTCCAGGAGGGCTTTGTTCATGGAGAATTACTAGAGGGAGATGTCTGAGATGTCTGTCTGGGTTGATCACTTCTTGGACCTGAGGGGACAAGGCTGCTCTGCCTTTTGGGTGTCTTATTGTCAACAGCTTATTTCATATGGAATGTGTTCTTATGGAAAGTCAATGCAGGAGTCTGACATCTTTAAGAGATGTCACTGAGTGGAGGGAGGCGGGGGCTCTTCAAATGGACGAGTGGTTAGCTATTTAGTGTCCTTGACTGAGAAGTGTATGTACTCATCAAGGACAGCTCTGGGATATGGATTTAACTATCAGCGTCAAATAATGACCTTCACGTTTTGTGTGAATGCGCACGTATGAGATGGAGGGAGAGTGGGTGCTCAGGAGAGAGAGACACACACAGAGAAAAATTAAGAGATGAGGTCTGCACTAGGAAGACCAGATAACTAAACAATGAACTGGTGGGTCCAATTGAGTTGCTGGTTCTTTTATTTTTATTTATGGAGGAATTGTTTGTTCTACTATGCTCCCTCTTAAGGCTTTTCACCAACCACACTGCACTGTAGGATCAGCACTGCACTGCTAACCGCACGGTCAGCAGTTCAAACCCACCAACAGCTCCTCAGAAACCCTATATAGAGTCACTATGAGTTGGAACTGATTTGGTAACATTTATCAACAACACTATACCATCAGTACTGACGCCTTAAACCAAACATGGGTGCAATAATGGTTCAGGGATAGAGTTATCACCTTCTATGAAAGAGACCAGGAGTTATAATGGCATAGTGGGTTTCATGTTGGGTTGCTAACCCCAAGATCAGAAATTCAAACTCACCAGTGGCCCTGTGGGATAATGTACTGGACTGCAAGGCCAGCGGTTCAAACTCACCAGCCACTCACTCCTCAGAAACCCTATACAGGGTCGCTATAAGTTGAAAAAGACTTAACAGCACTTAACAACAACAATTTCTCTATGGGAGAAAGATGGGGCTGTCTGATCCCATAAAGATTTGCAGTCTCGGAAACCCTAGGAAGCAGTTCTACTCTGGTTCATAGGGTCACTAGGAGTTGGAATTGACTCAATGACTAGTTTTTTTGCTTGTTCTTAGTGATGTGGGAGACAAAAGGTTTATTCTTGGCCAAAGCACCTCAAGCATGTCCACCACATGTCTGCCAGTGGAGGCGTGTTGCTGTAATGTGAAACAGGTTTCAGTGGAATTTCCCAACTAAAACAGACTACGAAGAAAGTTCTGTGAAACTACTTCTGAAAAATCGGTCAGTGGAACAATCTGATTGCATTGTGAATGGAGTTGCCACGAGTTTGGGACTGTTAAGAAGAAGAAGAAAACTGAAATACTGGCTCTACAAGGTGTCAGAGATGAGTTACTTCTGTACTCCCAGTGCTTAAAGGTGGTGGTTATGTGCCGTGGAGTTGGTTCAGACTCATAGCGACCCTGTACAGGGTTTCCAAGGCTGTAAATCTTTATGGGAGCAGAAAGCCTCATCTTTCTCCCACAGGGCAGCTGGTAGTTTTGAACCGCTGACCTTGAGGTTAGCAGCCCAATTCGTAACCACTACGCTCCCAGTGCTTAAATGGTAGATGCTGTATAAATATTTGTTCAGAGAGACTTCCAGCACTTCCTTGACCAGGCAGCTCAGGTAGGGCAGACTCGGGGAAAAGGGGTGGAATTGCACATAAGAAACCTCTGTCTAGCAGACAGCCAGCCTTTGAACAAACATAAGCTCTTATATTTCAACATTCTGAACTCGTCTTTTTAAAAGATCAAATTGATGAGGAATTACTGGCATTTTGAGCTTTTGCCTGACTGCACACGGCTCCCGCTTCCGCACTCATGCCGGCGAGTGCCTCTGTCCCCTGCAGACCTTGGAAAGCAGGGCTAGAGCAACCCCACTTAGAAGGCTGCTTTTCCAGAGAAAAGGAAGCATAAACTAACAAAGCCGAACAAATAGAGAGGGATATCGGTGCAGATATCAGGAAATTCGGGGTACCCACGGTACAGAGAGACTGAGAGAGGCATTTTTTACGTCATCCAATATGGACACTACCTCCCTTCAGCCACGACCCCCAGCCCTCTACTGCACCGGCGTAGACCTGCCCTCTGCCAAACTGCCGAGGCTCAGGAACGCCCAAGGCACAGGACCACCCAATAAAGCCAAGGCCCTCCCAAGACCCAGACACTCCCACTGAGGCCAAGGCCTGCCCTGAGGCCCAACCCGTCCACACTGGTCACAGAGGCCCAGGCCCAACCAAGGCACAAATCGCATATCCGCCTCGCGGACCAGGCGGTCCACAGCCCGGTCGCCGCCGAGGTCCAGGGCCCCCAAGGCCCAACCCGCCGCGTAGCCAGGTCGCTAAGGCCCAGGGCCACTGAGGCCCAACCCACTGCGTAAACCGGTCGCCAAGGCCCAGTGCCCCTGGGACCTAACCTGCCCTCAGCCCGGTCCCCAAGCCACAGGCCCCCTGAGAACCAATCCGCCCAACCTGCCTGCTGAGGCCCAAGTCGCCCAATGCCCAGCTGCTGATACCCAGGCCCCCTGAGGCCCAAACCACCCGCCCGAGGCCCAAACAACCCGCCCGAAGCCCAACCCTCCTGCAGCCCGGTCGCTGATGCCCAGGCCCCCAGAGGCCCAAACCGCCCGCCCTAGGCTCAACCCACCCGCCTGAGGCCCAAACAGCCCGCTGCCCAGGCCCAGGCCCAGGTCCAACTGAGGCCCCCAAAAGTTACTCTGAGTTAAGCAGTAAGGAGAGTGAAAAGGGAAGACCACATCTTGATCACATCTTCCTGGAGGTAATCAGAAAACATAAAAAATTACCAAAACACATACTTATTAGGGCCACAGATAAACAATAAACATGTCCAAGAAGCAAAAGCAGATGACCATATCGGCACATGTCCAGAAAAAACATAAAATATCTGAGACAAATGA
>NW_006408724.1:330897-331319 GCF_000296735.1 Chrysochloris asiatica
CCAGGATAAACAGAAGCTATGGGACTTCACCAAAGCCAACCCTGCACTACAAAACATCCTAAATGGAGTTCTGTGGACTGAGAACCAACAAGAACAGACAACAACAAGAGATTGACGTATGTGGCAGCACCTCCCTGAATTAATTCTACAGAAAGAAGAAATGTTAACAAAACAAAACTATAAGAACAAGTTGAGAGACTCTGGGAGGGTAGTCTATGACCAAAATAAGTACAATGCAAAAGAAGATGAACACATAGGAACAGAGATCCAGACAATGAGAAGGTTAGGTAGATAACAGGATAAAAGAGACTGCACTAAACGGACAGAGAATTCAATGGACCATAAGGCAACCTCAAAGAAAATTAACACCTCACAGCATACCAAGAGAATGAGAATCTAAGAAGAATATGAAAACATTAAAA
>NW_006408724.1:345337-351895 GCF_000296735.1 Chrysochloris asiatica
GGGACTGTGGGCTGAAAACTGGGGGGAGGAGGGGTAAGTGTAGGGGGCGGGTTTCTGGGCTATACCCTTTAGGTGGTTGATGACGTATGGATGGGATTGAAACCATGGCAATGAGATGATATACGATGGAATGAATGTAAAACTAAAGTTCTCCCATGTAAACTATCATATAATTCACAATAAAACATTAAAAAAAATTTATTCAGAGAATGAAAACATCAGCTTCACAATATGAAGGGCTGAAAAATGTTTGTGGAAAATGTCTATTATCTTTCGATTCCATTTCCCAGGGCTTTTTGAAGCCCCTGGTGTATCCATGTATCAATAATCTTGCAAATTCCATGACTGCTACCTTCATAAAGACATTGCTCCTACCTTAAATAAAAAGACCACAGTGTATAAGAATGCACTCTGCTCTCTTAGTCAAGGGTGTGAGCTCCCCCAGATCATTAGCAGTGAGAAGACAAAGGTGAAGTGGGAGCCAGGGTCCCTAAGCCTACTCACATCGAACCTGTCTTTTTTATTCATATTAGTGACCTGAGCTACCTGGTGTGATGCTGTGGGATAAGCACTGGACTGCTAACCTCAAGGTCAGTGGTTCAAATCCACAGCCGCCCTTTGGAAGCTGTATCCCAGGTTGCTATGAGTCATAAGCTACTTGATGGCACTTAACAACAACACTCAGAAAGAGTTATGCTAAAACACTTCGCTGTTCAGTAGAGGTAAGGTGCCGCTGCTTTCCTCAACATCTGATAACCCAAGACGTGGGCTGTCTTCGAGACAGTAATGAGTGTGGAACGCCATATTACCAGAAGCAGCTATTACAAGTAGCGAATGGAGGCTGTTGCCATTGATTTTTCTCCTCATTCTCACAATACAACACATTTAATGAATGGAAATCCCACACCTATTTCTAAATAAATTACTTTCCCAGAGCCGCTTCATGTTGTTTCTTTCTCAATTGGCAAATTGCTTTTCAACTTTGTTTATTTTTAAATTGTAGATAAACTTGTGACTGGGAAAGCTCATCAATTAGACCCTTTTCAGATGCAGCCAATGGCAGTCCTGGTTCTATTCAAGCAAATACAAGGGCCCAAGGTCATCACAGAGCAGAGGACTTACCCCCTGTGCCTGTGTGCCCAGCATAGCATCTAAAGACATGTTTCCAGTGCTGTGTTTCTAGTGCAACAGGGCAATTTGTTGTTGTTGTTGTTGTTAGTTATAAGCTCATAGCAACTTTGTGTATTATCAAGTAAAACTGCGCTATAGGGTATTCTGGGGGGCCCTGGTGGCACAATGGTTAAGCACTTGGCTGTTAAGGAAAAGGTTGGCAGTTCAGGCCTACTCAGTAGCTCTGTGAAAGCAAGATGTAGTGCTCCCATAAAGATTAAAGGCAATGGGACAGTTCCACCCTGTCACATGAGGTCACTATGCGTCAACAGTGACTGCACAGTACCTACCAACAGCAATCTTGTTGATCTTTTCTTCTGTAGTGAGGTGGGTTTGAACCACCAGCTTTTAGGTTAGCAGTAGAATGCAAATTATGTATGCCATCCAGGGACCTTCAGAAAAGTTTAGACCTTAATTATTTGGGTAATTCAACAGCAGTCAAGGGATTCAATTAATTGAGGTCAAAGTATGTTGCTTTTTTAAAAACAACAACAACAAACAAACCTGATTATAAGTTCTTAACTTGGGATCCTGACTTCAGGGTATCTTTGAATCTGATATTTATGCAAAAATGGTTTTATATGAAAACTGCTGTGAAGGAAAGGTAACATTTCAACAAATTTCAAAGGAGTCTGTAATTAAACAGGAGGTTGGTGGTTGTGGTTATGTGCCATGGAGACGGTTCCAACTCATAGTGACCCTGTATAGGGTTTCTGAGGTTGTAAATCTTTACAGGAGCAGAATGCCTCATCTTTCTCCCATGGAACAACTGGTAGTTTTGGAACTGCTGTCCCTGAGGTTAGCAGCCCAATTCATAACCACTTCGCTACCAGAGCTCCTTAATGGGAGGTTAAGAGCTACTAATATTCTTAATTGGTATTGAAAATATATTCTAACTGTACCTGACTTTTAAATTGTGCAATAATGACTAATCAAATTTCTTATCTTTCTCTCTCAATTTTCCAGATACGTCTTAAGTTTTTATTTTATTACATGGGTACTCATACATAGCATTTAATAAGCAATTCTTTACATTTATAAAATAAAAGTTTAAATAGATTATGATAATCATTTTAACTTTAAATAAGACGATTTCAGCAAAACATTAATATCTAGGTAAAGTTAGTTACAGATTTTGAGATCCTCTGTCTCCCTAAGTCAACAATCTAAAAAAATAAGTTGAGTAATCCTAGCCGATATCAATTAAGTTAATCAATGGTTCTATACACAAATTCTGATCAAAGGGGGGGAAATTCAGAAGAGAATTTCAAACTCTCATGCAACCCAGATTTTCTGGATCCATGGATGCTGAAACTATTATCCTGAAATGATCTTTGAACTTTAAACCAAAAATATCCCTAAAGTCTTTTTAAAACAAACAAAAGTTTAACTTGACTAGTCAAAAAGGTCAGTCTGGAACACCGTGCTCTTTCAAGATCTATATAGGATCAAAGCAACAACAGTTAAGTTAGAATCTTAGGTGGCAGTAAGTTTATGTTAATGGAGGAAGTACAACTCAGGGTGAGGATGGCACTGCAATTTGATGAACACAATCAAAGTCACTGAATTGTTAGAGTAGAAATTGTAAATTGGTCTATGTTCTGCTGCATATATTCTCAGTAACCAAAAAATAAAATAAAAAGTCACTTGAAATGTGGGTGTTAAGACAGCAATGGAAATATTTGAAACATAAAATGTGAAAATAACCTTGCCTAACTGAAAGGTTGGCTGTTCAAGTCCATCCAGAGGTATCTCAAAAGAAAGGCTTGGAGATCTACAGCCAGAAAACCCTGTGGGGAACAGTCCTATCCTGACACACATGGAGTCAACATGAATCGGAGGTGACTTGGCAGCAACTGTTTTGAGTTTCTGGTAAACCTGGGCAGGGGGCAGTGGTAGAATTCTTGCCTTCCATGTGGGGGTCCCAGTTTCCATTCAGACCAATGCAACCCATGTGCAGCCACCACCTGTATGTTTACCTATGATGCTGAACGGAGCCCTGGTGTGGAACTGCAGGATAAGCACTGGACCGCAAGGTCAGGTTGAACTGCAAGGTTGGTGGTTCAAACCCACCAGCCACTCCTTGGAAACCCTATACTATGAGTTGGAATGGACTCAATGGTACTTAACAACAGCAACAATGATTCTGAACAGGTTTCAGCAGAACTTCTATTCTAAAATGAACCAGGAGGAACCTGACCAGGATTCTGAAGCAGTGCATCTGAGCCGGGGTGGGGCACCTCGCCTTTCTCCCAGGTAGCAGCTTGGAATTTCCAGCTATTGACCTTGCAACCCGTGGCCACCATGCTGCCAGAGTTCCCTGTGCAGGATAAACTCAAAGCAATCTATAAAACCCCAGCAGAACAGGACTCAACCATCCCGAGATTTGCGCTGAGCATACACAGATAACTAACTGACCTTCAGAGACAAAAACAGTGGATGATCTTTCTCCCATTAACTCCCCAATATACATCTGTACACCTATACGGTAGTGACTAGAGGAGGGGCCTGAGAGAGGGGATATCTCCACCCCCTGCTGGAGGCTTCTAATTGCACACACACTGACTGTGCAGCACGAGGCAGTCGAGAACAGCTTCATTTCTGCTCCAAAGTGGTGAGTTTTGTCTATGCATTTATTACACTACTTCTGCTTTTGGTCCTTTTGATCACACATCTTTCCTGGAGGTGGGAGCTTTTCCTCCCTAAGTTACCTAAGAAGAGGCAGCAAACGTGGCCATATAGCCAAGCTATAAGCATACCCCATTAATATTCCACCACTGAGACAATACCCAACAACCTAAACATTACAGGCGATAAGGGAAGCCTATCTCTTGATCATATTCACCAGGAGACACTCAGTAATCAAACAACCAACGTTTAAGCATTCACTTAAAAAAAATAATAATAACAACAAAAATAATAATCATGACAAAAAAGAAACAACAACACTTATCGAAACACGTCCAAAACCAGAAGAGAGTAGCTGATACAAATGAGCTGGAGACAGACAAAGGCTTTATAGAGGAGGAAGAGGAGGTTCTGGATATGCCTGAGAGGGAATTCAGAAGAATGATATGGAAACAAATTCAAATGCTCTGAAAATGGGTGGAGGAAAACAAGGAAGAAGTAAGGAAAGTACTACAGGAGCAATCAAATAAGACTGATAGAGCATTGGAAACAATTCGAAACCTGCAAAGAGATGTCCAGATGATCAACAATAAGATATCAGAAACGGACAATACGCTGAAAGGGGAAAGGAGCAGATTAGAAAGAAGAGATGGAAGCCAGAACTAGCGAACTGAAAGACAAATTTCTCAATATTGCCAAGATAGAACAGCAAGCAGCTAAAAGAATAAAACAATCTGAAGAGAGTCTAAGATTCATGCTGGATAACATTATGAGGAATAATGTAAGAATTATTGGCATTCCGGAACAAGAAGAATCAGAGAAGCCCACAGAGGAGACAGTTGAAGAGCTTCGGGAAGAAAATTTCCCTAACATCTTGAAAGATGAGAAGATAAGCATTCAAGAGGCCAAAGGTACCCCAAGAAGGATAGACCCCCAAAAAAAGTCTCCAAGACATATAATAATCAATCACTCCAAAATCAAAGACAAGGAAAGAATACTAAAAGCAGCTAGGGAGAAGATAAATACCACTTACAAAGGCAAGCAAATTAGATTAAGCTTTGATTATTTATAACAAACCATGCAAGCAAGAAGCCAATGGGGAGACATATACAAAGCCCTGCAAGAAAAAATACTGTCAACCAAGAATCGTATATCCAGCAAAACTATCAATCAAATTCGATGGTGTGATCAAACCATTCCAGGATAAACAGAATCTGAGAGATTTTATCAAAACCAACCCAGCACTTCAAAACATCCTAAAGGGAGTTCTGTGGGCTGAGAGCCAACAAGAACAGGCAACAAAAAGAGATTGACAGGCGTGGCAACACCACCTGGAACTCAGTCAACAGATAGCAGAGTCCAGAATAGAACAAGACCACAACAACAAACTTAAAGGAGCTAGGAGATCAAATGAAGACCAAAAATGTGTCAATGTCAAAAAGGGACAAACGTAGCAAAAGAGACCCAGGTGGTGATGATACCAGGTAAATCACAGCATAAAATGGAGTATCTTAAATGCAGAGAAAAGATAGTAGATTACAAGATAACCTCAAAGTAAGCTAATACTTCACAACATATCCCAAAAATGAATTCCCAAGCAGAACAAGCGAATACGGAAACTAAGAAAAAACTGACAAGAAATAACACAAAAAACACAAACCCAACACAAGAAGGAATGCAGAACATAAGAACGAACAGCACCACCAAAAAAGTAACATAATGACAGCAATCAATTCATACCTATCAATAATTACATTGAATGTCAATGGATTGAATGCACCAGTGAAGAGACAAAGAGTGGCTGAATGGATAAGAAAACAAGATCCATCAATATGCTGCCTGCAAGAGGCACACCTTACACACAAAGGCAAAAACAGACCAAAAGTTTAAGGATGGAAAAAAATTTACCAAGATAATGGCAACAATAAACAAGCATGAGTGGTAATACTAATCTCCGACAAAGTAGACTTTAACATAAAAACCAGCATAAGAGACAAAGAAGGACACTGTCTCATGATCAAAGGGTCAATTGAGAAAGATGACATAACCATAATAAATATATGCGATCCCAATGAAAGAGCACCAAGATACATGACGCAAACCTTACTGGAATTGAAGAAAGAAATAGATAAATCTATAATTACAGTGGGAGATTTTAACACACCACTCTCGAAAAGGGACAGAACAACCAGAAAGAAACTCGACAAAGCTACAGAGAAACTAAACAATACAATCAACCAACTTGACCTCATAGATGTATACAGAGCATTCAAACCAACAGCAGCACAATACACGTTCTTCTTCAGTGCTCATGGAACATTTTCCAGAATTGACCATGTGTTAGGTCACAAAAGAAGCCTCCATAAATTTACATCAAAATTCTACAGAGCATTTTCTTCTACCACAATGCTATAAAACTAGAAATCAACAATAAGAAGACCAAAGCAAAAAAGTCGAATACATGGAAACTGAACAACACCTTGCTGAAAAGTGACTGGTTAAAAGAAGAAATTAAATGTGAATTCACAAAGTTCCTAGAAACAAACACGAATGAAAACACAACATACCAAAATCTTTGGGACACAGCGACAATTTATTGCAACAAATGCGCACATTCAAAAAGAAGAAAGAACCAAAATCAACACATTAACACAGTATCTTCAACAATTAGAAGCAGACCAGCAGAGGGAACCTACAGTCACCAAAAGAAAGGAAATAATAAAGATAAGAGCAGAAATAAACAAGATGGAAAACTGAAAA
>NW_006408724.1:352530-353995 GCF_000296735.1 Chrysochloris asiatica
GTAATCCATCATATAAGAAAAAGGAAAAAAAACCACATGATCATATCAATTGATGCAGAAAAGGCATTTGACAAAATCCAACATCCATTCTTGATAAAAACACCCAACAAAGTAGGAATTGAAGGGAAATTCATCAACATAATCAAGAGCATATATACAAAACCAAGAGCCTGCATCACGCTCAACAGAGAGAAACTGAAAGCCTTCCCCCTGCGAACAGGAACCAGACAAGGATGCCTTTTATCACCACTCCTATTCAATATTGTGCTGGAAGTTTTAGCCAGAGCTATACGGCATGATAAGAGAAAATAAAGGCATCCAAATTGGCAAGGAGGAAGTAAAACTCTCCTTATTTGCAGACTATATGATCCTATACATATAAAACCCTAAAGACTCAGTAAAAAAAATACTAGACACCTCATTGAAAGATTCAACAAAATGGCAGGGTATAAGATCAACATACAAAAATCAGTTGGATTTCTCTACAGCAACAGCGATAGAGTTGAAAAGGACATTTGGAAAGCAATACCATTTACAATAGCCACACAAAGGATGAAATATTTGAGAATAAACATAACAAGAGAAACAAAGGACTTATACAAAGAAAATTACAAAACACTACTACAATAAACCAAAAGAGACCTACAGAAGTGGAAGAACATACCATGTTTCTGGATAGGAAGATTCTACATCATGAAAATGTCAATACACCCAAAGCAATTTACACATACAATGCAATCCCAATCCAGATTCCAACAACATTCTTCAAAGAGATGGAAATGACAATTACGAAATTTATATGGAAAGGAAAGAGACCCAGGATAAGCAAAGCACCGCTTAAAAGGAAGAACAAGGTTGGAGGCCTCTCACTCCCCAATTTCAAACTTTACTACATGACTACAGTGGTCAAAACAGCCTGGTACTGGTACAATGAAAGATACATTGATCAATGGAACAGAATCGAGAATCCAGAAATTAACCCAACCACATACAGCCAAATAATTTTCGACAAAGTACCTAAGCATATTACATGGGGAAGAGACAGTCACTTTAACAAATGGTGCTGGCAGGACTGGAAAGCGATATATAAAAGACTGAAACAAGACCTTTGCCTCACGACCTATACAAAAATGAACTCAAAATGGATTAAAGATCTAAATATGAATCCCAAAATTACGAAGGTCATCAATGAAAAAGTAGGGACAAATGTGAAGGTGCTAATTCAGGGCAGATACAGACTCAGACTGCCACAAATTTTGAAAAGTACACAAACAAAAATAGACAAAATAGATGAGTGGGACATACTAAAAATTAAAAACTTGATGTGCATCTAAAGACCTCACCAAAAGAGTAAAAAGGGAATCCACAGATTGGGAAAAACTCTTTTGCAATGACACATCAGATAAGGGACTCATTTCTAAAATATATAGGAAAGTACAACACACCTACAAGAAAAAGACAAATA
>NW_006408724.1:354410-384056 GCF_000296735.1 Chrysochloris asiatica
AAAAGATGGAGACAGCCTAAGTGCCCATCAACTGAAGAATGGATAAACAAACTGTGGTACATACACACAATGGAATACTATGCTACCTTGAAGAATAACAAGGAAGCTGCAAGCCACCGCATAACATGGATGAACCTTGAGGACTTTATGTTGAGTGAAATTGGTCAGTCAGAAAAGGAGAAATACTGCATAGGACCACTACTTAAGGGGGGTGGGGGTGGGATTCTTTGCTGGTTGCTGGGATGTGGGGGGTGGGGTGAGGGGAGGGACAGAAAGGTGGAGCACAGGGCAGGGAATACACACAGGATAGTTTGGACTCAGGGGATGGGGGGCAATATACAAAAAGGGAGAGGGGAATGGAAGAACAAAGCGGATGGGAGGACAATAAAGCAGGTTTACATGTGCTAAGTGGGACAGAGGTAAATAACGATGCATGCACAACCTTGGAACAACAGGGCTCTGGGACACAGGGATTGAGGCATGGTTAGAATGGGGAAAAGGGGGGAAATAATGTTAAGATGCTTGGTTGTCTGTTGAATCTTGGTTTTGCTTGCATTACATTATAAAATAAACACTGGAAGGGGAGAGAAAGCTTGTAAGTCTGTCTTCTGCCTATAACTGATTGGAATACCTAAAATGGGGCTACAAAGTGCCCAGTGAAGGAGGCTACCTGCAGAGCCTCTGCATTACGTAAGACTATAGGTGGAATCTTGAACAGCATCCAGAATCTTAAAAAAAAAAAAAAGGAACCAGGAGGAAAGGCCTGGTGATCTCCTTCTGAAAAGCCAGCAAAGAAAACTGTGCATCAAAATGGGTGCATGAGGGGGCAGTGTTGTAGTCTGTTGTGTGGGATGACCATGAGTCAAGGCTGAGATGCCATTGTTACTGTTGCGAAGTGCCATCCATTGGGTTCTGACTCATAGCAACCCTGTATAAGGTTTCTGAGGCTGTAAATCTTTGCGGGAGCAGAAAGCCTCATCTTTCACCCAAGGTGGGGCTGGTGGGCTCAAACAGCCAAGCGTGTGGTTCGTGGCCCAGTGCTTCTCCTCCCTCCAAAGCCACTGCGTTCCAGGATGTGCCATGCTGATGTTAAGGGCCATGAAGTCGGTCCCGACTCATAGCGACCCTTTATAGGGTTTCTGAGGAGCGGCTGGTACATTTGAACCGTCGACCTTGCAGTTAGGAACCCAGTACTTATCTTAAAGCACTGCACCAGTATGGTGGTAATACTGGTTACGTGCCATAGAGTCAGTTCCGACCCCATACAGGGTTTCCGAGGCTGTACATTTTTACGGGAGTAGAAAGCCTCATCTTTCTCCCACAGATCAGCTGGTAATTTCAAACTGCTGACCTTGAGGTTAGCAGCCCAATTTGTAATCACTACACTACCAGTACACCAGTATAGTTGGCCCCAAATAACCCACAGTTTGAGTGGATTCAGCTTCTCCTCTTGGATCTGGAGGGTGGCAGCAAGGAAGTGTGGCTGCACATTACAATCAACTGAGGAGCTCTGAAAAATCTCCATGCTCAGTCCACACCCAAACCAATTAAATCAGAATTTCTGGGGGCAAGTCCCAGGTATCAGTATTTTATAAATTGCCCTATGTTATGCCAATGTGCAGAAAAGGCTGAGAACCTTTGCTCTAGAAAAGTAAAAACAATGATTTAAGATCAAATTTATACCAGTGTCTTACTTCACCATATTTTAAAGGCTGCAAAATGTTGCTGCCTGCACATGTCACTGCAATCCGGGCCATTTACAGGTGGTCATCGCTACCTCTTTTGCTTAGGACAAAATTACTGAAAATAAAGGGAGACTGATGTGGCGCTGAAGGATAAGCACTGGACTCTTAACCATGAGGTTGGTGGTTCAAACCCACCAGTTCCTCCTTGGAAACCCAATACAGGGTCCCTATGAGTCAGAACTGACTCAACGGTACTCAACAACAGCAAATACAACACAGGAGTCCTGGCATGGAGCTGTAGGATAAGCACAGGACTTCTAATCACAAGGTTGGCAGTTCACACCCACACGCCACTCCCTGGAAACCCTATACAGGGTCACTATAAGTGGGAACTGACTTGACAACACTTAACAACAACAACAAATATAACATAGAGAGGCCTGGTGATGTAATTAATGCTTAAAGCGCTCAGCTGTTAACCAAAAGATTAGTACTTTTAACCCATCCGCTGCTCTTCAGGAGAAAGATGTGGTAGACTGCTTCCCTAACACTGCTGTTGTTAAGTGCTGTTGAGTCGGTTCTGATCCATAGCGACCCTCTATAGGGTTTCCAAGAAGCAGCTGGTTGGTTTGAACCACTGACCGTGCAGTTCAAACTGACCTTGCGGTCCAGCGTATTATCCTGTAGTGCCACACCAGGACTCCAGCCTAGGAAATACTATGGGAGCAGTTCTCCTCTGTCTTTAAGAAGAGTTGGAATCGACTTGATGGCACACAACAAAAACAAATATAACATAGTATCTTAGACTGAATCCTGAAACAGAAAAAGACATTTGGGGGAAAATTGGTGAAATTTGAATAAAGTCTGTAATTTATTTAATAATGTGGTGGTGTGCCGTGGAGTCGATTCCAACTCATAGCGACCCTGTAAATCTTTACCGGAGCAGAAAGCCTCATCTTTCTCCTGTGAAACCGCTGGTAGTTTCGAACTGCTGAACCACTACACTACCAGCAGTCCTAATAATAGTACCAGTGTCAATTTCTTACTTTAGATAAATACAACCTTTGGGGAAACTGGATGAAGGGTCTATAGGGACCCCTCTCTGTATTAACTCTGAAACTCTCCTATAAGTCTAATTATTTCAAAAAAGAAAAGGTGAAGCTAGCACTATTGCTGGTGTGGTGGTATGTTGTTGAGTTGGCTCCTAATCACAGTTACCTTGTACAGAGTTTCCAAGGCTGTACATCTTTACAGGGGCTGAAAGCCTTATCATTCTCCCATGGAACTGCTGGTGGATTTGAACTGCTGACCTTGCAAGTTTGATGCTGTCCAATTGTTGATTAGCCAACAATATTAAACATCCTTGGGCAGAACATCTTGCACTATGGACTTAGACACTTTATACATAAATAAAAATTATAAGGCAAGAGAAGCTTAGAGAAACTTCCAATATCCTGTCTGCATTCCGCTTTATGTATCTTTTCTCCAAACCCATTCAGGTCCCACAAAAGATAGTCAAACGCCATTAAGAGCGAAAGAATCCTTGATGGTCTATGACCAAAGAGTCAGTTCTACTGTTAGGAATGATAACACTGCTGGTAATTGTATCTTACATTTGTATGGCATTTTACTCTTTGTAACGACTTTGCAATGTTAATCGTGTTTGATATGCATTAAGAAATAGGTGAATAGATGTGGTTTACCATAGGCTGTAATAAAGAATAGAACTTCTGCACTTTATAATAAAACACACAGTACAGATAGCATCAGCATAAGTAATCTCTCTCTTTCTCATACATGCACATACACACAAATCTCACAACGGTTGTTACTGGGTTCTGCCAAGCTGATTCTGGCTCAGAAAACCTATGTGACAAAGTAGAACCGTCCCCATAGGATTTTCCTGATTGCAATGTTTATGGAAGCAGATTGCTAGGTCTTTTCTTCCATGGTTAGGTGTGATTCACAGTATACAAGCACAGCTTGAACACATGGTTATTAAAAGATTTTGTATTAGTGTCCAGTGGTAGCCAGAGACTTTGTGAGCAGGCTGGTGGAACATATTTGGGAATTACCTTTTAATTCCATTTGTCCACGAACTTTCTGAAGGCCCTCCTATTTACTGACATAGGATCACCAACTTAGACCAAGTCACGTCCACAGGTACTGTTTTGTGCCTGCAGCTTTTGTCCTTCCTCTTTCTACCAAGAAAAAGTGAAAAGGTCAGGCTAACAAGAAGGCCACTCTCTGGCATCTGTTGGTCCAGGTGCTGCCAGGCCTAACTGACCGTGTTCTGAGTCACAGGCATTTCGGCCTTTCGCTTTGTTTGTCTCCTAGCCTATTCCCTTGGAGACCCTCTGGGCTTCTGGCCCTGCAGTTTCCCACCGATGAGTCAGACACATCTGTCAGCTCTTTTCAGTAACTGTTTGCCAATAGCTCCAGCTCTTTGTTACTGATGTCTTGCTGGCTGTCTGCCACTCCTGCACTTGCTGGAGTCTGGCGAAGATGATCATGGTGGACACATGCTCTGGAACAGGCCTGGAGGATAGCTCATGTCCTCTTAATCATTCCCCACAGAGCTGCCACCCACACCAGGGGAGTGATACTCTCTTCTCAGCCTGACCTCTACACACACTCACACTCATCCACACACACTTTCCTGGCCAGCACAGGGAATTATGGTAGCCATGATCCAGAATATGAGGCGCTGATGGCTTAATGGTAGAAGTCATGTACAGACCATCAGTAGAATGGTAGAAGTCATGTACAGACCATCAGTCAGTCACCTTACTGTTAGCAGTGGCTTATGTGTTGCTATGACGCTGATGAGTGGAGCTTCCAGACTCAGGAAGACTACGAAGAAAGGCCTGCAGATCTACTTCTAAAAATCCACCAATGAAAACCCCATGGATCATAACAATCCCAAACCAATTATGGGATGTCACAGGACAAGTCAGCATTTCATTGCTATGCTTGGGTTCAATGTGAGTTGGGGCTGATTATATTAGGAGCAACAGCTAGCAACAAGACGATCCTGAGTATAAAGGCTTCGCTTTGCGGGAAACTTGAACTTTAATGTGTGCAGCTGTCTTGCCGGGATGCGGGGTTTTTATGCTTCCATCTCAGGGTAATGGCTTCCTACCTTTCAGCTGATGTGTTCTGGTCAGTGCACGTAAGGCAGTGATTTGAAACATTCATCAGACTGACTTCTTCCTGTTAGGCCTAAGACCACATTCTCAATCTTTGATTTTTGTTGATTCAAATGAGAAGTCTAATTCGGACTCATCTGAAGTTCACAAGGTTTTGTAGAAGGGCAAATTCACTTGGGAAATGTGAAAGATGGGGATATAATTCATTGAAATTTATTGTTTCCTTCTAATTAGTGAAAAAAAAATGTTTCTCAGGGGAAATGACAGGAAACATTTGCATGTATGAAAATAAATGTTCTAGATGTATATTTGTTTGAAAAGCATTTTCTGAAATTACTAGGTTGGTTCCTTTCTTCCACAACTGGGCTTCCCCACAGCTCTATGTGCAGGGCTGGGGTCACCAGAGCCTGCTCCCTTTCCCGCTCCGTTTCCTTTGGGACTGTGGTCCACTTAGTTCCTCATGGCTTTCTTGAGAATGAGGTGGCTTTGTCTCTGTTGATTGCTCCTGGAATACAACAGTGTCTGAAATGTCATTTATGTATGCTGTTGTTGTGTGCCTTCAAGTCCATTCTGATTTACAGAGACTCCATGTGACAGCCATACTCTACCATAGTTGTTTCCTAGGCTGTTGGCTAATGCACTGGACTGCAGTCAGTTTGAACAAGGTCGATTGTTCAAGCTCACCAAGCCACTCCTTGGAATCCTATACAGGGTTGCTATGGGTTGGAACCAACTCAACAGCACTTAACAACAACAATGTTTATGGGAGCAGATCAATAGGTCTTTTCTTCTGGGAGCCAATGGTGGGCTCAAACCTTAAACCTTTTGGTTAGCAGCTGAGTGCTTAGCCATTGTGCCACCAGGACTCCTTCATTGACATATAAAGTGACCAGACAGTGAAACAGTCTCAATTTATACTTCCTCTCACCTTCAGAAAGTGGGTTAAACGTTGGGCTGCTAACCAAAAGGCTGGCGGTTCAAACCCACCAGCTGCTCCACTGAAGAAAGATGAGGCTGCCAGACACACTTAGTCTCAGAGACCCTCCAGAGCAGTTCTAATCTGTCTATTCTAGTTACAATTGACTTGATGGCAGTGGTGGTCACTCACAATGTCCCTGTTTGAACAATAAATTACATGGTCCTTCTATCCATCTACAGTTCCCAAGGTTAAGTACACTCCATGTGCAGACATGTCTGGTCACCTGACTAGCAATGCTTTCTGTTCTTCTTTCTGAGCCTGTCCTGCCTCAATGGGGCCATCTGATTCCTGGGCTTGGGCTCCCCTGTACTGCTTTGCTCAGCTGCTAACTTAATCCTGAGATCTATTTGAATTTGAGGAAATCAGCTCTGTTGTAATAAAATTTTAGAGAGAAAACCTTGGTGTATATACGAGTGTACACACCTACACACAGGAGAGACTTCTGAAACATGTGCTGAGAATAGCTTATTCTTATCGACAAATCTGGGCAGGTATTCATCGCTCTCTTGATGGCAGTACACGAAGACGGAAATTGAAATTTTAGTAAAGATATTTCTCACTTTACTGCAAAACACCACTTTACGGAGCCAAAGGGAAAGACCACTTTTCAAAAGCAAATGCACTATTTATTAGAGGAGTGATGTGAAGTTGTGATTTTTATATTCTCTATTTCTAAACAGTGAAATTACACAGACACTTTTCATTTTGCAATGATCATCAAATTCACTTCCTGTTATTGTGACTTCAACACTGCGAGTTTAATTTCCAGAAGTTTTCATTTAACCTTAATAGAAAACAAACCCATATAAATCTACTTTTTCAAAAAGCATACTCTTCAATTCTGAGCATGAATGTGCTTGATTATAAGAACTAATTTAGCTAATCATTTCAGAATATTAGGAGGATTTTAATGATTTCCTTTGGCTATACCAGGCAGAGTCACAACTCAGTAGAGAGATTCAGATGACAGACTTGGGCTGACCCTGTACCCTAAAACCCACATGGACCATAACTCATTTTATGGCTGACAGCTGAAAGTGTCATTGCAGAGCCTAGGACCACCAGCCTCTGAGGGTGTGTCGTAACACTTACGTCTCGTCTGTGAACGCTATTCCAAAATATTCCTTTTCCTTCAGGTTGAAGTGAGATGCCACGAGGTCTAGAAGCTCCTTGGCCAAAAGCTTGGGCTATAGGGAGAATAAAATATAAAAAAAGGAAACGAGTGAGTGACAAGAGACTAATTTTCTTAAAACATGCATTCTCAGGCTTACGCAATTTTGTTAATTGGAATGTTTGGAAGCTCAAATATGTCAACACAGTGATTGTTATAACAACCCCAAAGGAAAAACAATGAGGATGCAGAGCAATCAACCAAGCAAACGCTATTAATAGGCAGAGAATCTTCTATTTTATTTCTAGTTGGGCTGCTAACTGAAGGGCTGTTGGTTCGAGTCTATTCAAAAGCTCCTTGGAAGAAAGGTCTAGCAACTGACTTCCAAAACCAGCCACTGATAACCCTAGGGAGCAGAGTTCTACACTAACAGTTCTACACATGGGGACACCATGACTCAGCACCGGATTCACAGCAAGTGATTATTGGTTTCCTACAGGTCTGTCTGACCAATGGGTGGTATTCACTCTTTGGTCAAGTTGCCAAACCCTGTGACTTGTCCTGTCCAGTTAAGAGTATATTTTACACTGAATTGACATGAAGATGATTTATTTTAAAAGTGTATATTAACAAACATTTATATAGTATTTGCTAAGGAGCCTTGCATAGTGTTGTGGATTGCAACCTGGGCTGCTAACCTCAAGGTCGGCAGTTTAAATCTGCCAGCACCTCAGTGGGGGAAAGATGAGACTTTCTGCTCCTGTAAAGATTTACAGCCTCAAGAAACCCTAGCCAGGGTCGCTATGAGTTGGAACCTACTCCACAGCACACAGCCACCACCACATCTTTAATCCTCATCCCGACCTTATAAAATTGGTCCTGTTATTAATCCCACTTTACAGAGAGGAAGCCGGCACTCAGCTATTAAGCAAATGCTGAAAGTGGGATTTGGATTTTGGCCTTCTGGCTCCAGAATCTATGACCTTAACCATCCTAGTATGCCGCCATCATTTTATATACAAACAACAAACATGCCGTTCTGCAAGAAATGGCAAAATTAGAGCCAGAGAACTTTGGAAATGGTATTCAAGAATAAAGTCCAAACATACCTTGCCGTTACCATTTCAAAGGAGAACAGCAATCTTAAGTATGTTTTTATCATAAACTTTTTCTTTAAAATCTTGGTTAATCTAACGTTCCATTTAGAATTTGGGCATAAAATCAATGTAAAAGTTTGTGAGCACTGTCAGTGCATTATTTACTGTGGTCTACCAAGCTTGATAAGACCACACGGCACCACAGCACTGAGGTGGGGGAGGAGGGAAAGATAGCTCTAGGAGAAAAGGAGCTAAAAGGGACGGATGCCTTTTGAGTCACTTTCTAGGTATGCAATTCTATATGCAAACATATTGCCTTTATTCTAGGACCACTGCTCCACATATTCACTGGACAACTCCAAGATTAGAACAAAAATGAGGATACCAGAAAGGAAAATGTGTGTGTGTGCACACTGCTCATGCAATTTATTTTCTGTCTTCATGAGTATATTTCCTATTCTTGTGGACAGCTCTTTTGCAATTATCTGTTAGGAGAGTGGATTGTTGTGTGCTGACATTCGATTTCAACTCATAGCGACTCCATCTGAGAAAGTGGACAAGATACATTAACAGTGATGTGATATTTGGGTTTCTTCTTTTCTCTTTTTGGGTGTAGGTCCCTCAATGCACAATGCCTTTTTCAATGCCTGAGATGCACAGACATGGTGATGTAGGATAAGCATGGGACTGTTTACCACAAGATTAGTGGTTCAAAACCAAGAGCTGCTCCTTGGAAACTCTGTATAGGGTTGCTATGCGTCAGAACTAACTTGATGGCATGTCACAACAAAATGCAACAACAATATGTATAGATGGAGGTCTGATTGTGCTGTGGGTAAGTGTGGGCATGTTAAATGCAAGGCTGGCGGTTCAAACCACTGGCCTCTCTGCAGGAGACTGATGAGGTTGTGTGCTCCCTTAAACATTTACAGGTTAGGAAATCCTAAATAGGGAGACTGATGAGGTTGTATGCTCCCTTAAACATTTACAGGCTAGGAAATCCTAAATAGGGCCACTATGATTTGGGATACACTTGATGGCAATGAATTTTGGTTTAGTTTTTAGTATGTGCAGGGCACTAGCTAACTGCCATGTTGTTGTTGTTGTTTAGTGGTGTCAATTCCAACCCATAGTGACCCTGAATAGGGTTTCCAAAGAGCAGCTGGAGAGCTCGAACCACCAACCTTGCAGTTCAAACAACTTTGCAGTCTGGTCCATTAACCCACAGCGCCACACTAGGACTCGGATGCCGTAGGAGGCACAAAAACAAGAAGCTATGGTACCTGTCTAGAAGAATCTTAGACTTCAAGAGGAACACAGACTATGAGTTTAGTATTCGTCTTAAAAATCCAAAGCAAATGTTTTCCTCTTTGCTCATAGGGCGGCAGCCTCTGGGCCCCCATTACCATCAATTTACCAATGAAAACAGCTTGAACTGACAGACATGAGTTAGAATCTATGGCAGAGCTTCCTCCCAGAAGACAAAGATCAACAGGAGAATCCATCCTGATAAACCAACATTATATCTTATACTTCCATTCATTTTAAATTCTGAAAAAGGGAAAATGCAATTTTTGTAACCAATAGGGAATTTAAGACCTTAGGTAAAACCCTCCTTGATAAATGGCAGAGATCCTATCCTGGGAGCCGTCAGGAGGGGTAAGCCATCACAAGGTAAACAGGGAACATCTCAGAGTATCACTGATCAATGATGTAGTAGAATGTAAGATACGTGTGTGTGTGTGTGTGTGTGTGTGTGTGGTAGTGGGGGGGTGGTGGCTTTAAAGCTTCACGTTAACACTGTGTTTCCTCCGGGGCTGTTTCAGACTGGGTTGTCAGATACCATCCAGCCCCAGAAAATATCTAGCTGTCCACTGACAAAGCATTTGATGTACAGGCAGGAATGACTGGAAGGTGTACCGCTGGTTTTTAAATCACAAGGAACCACAACGTATCTGTTTAAATGATTGCCATCCCTTGGAAAGTAGCTACAGTATTATTTCTAGATTGCTTGATAGTTCTTGGAACATTTTTGGTAGTACTCTGGAACTGCTGTTTTTGTTGTTATTTTTTAACTCTGAATTGTGTGAAGGTTTTCAGAGCAGACCATCAGCTGTATACTTAGAATTCCTACACATTTTGTTGTATCTCATTGACTGCAAGCCCTTCAATGTAACTTCAGGTATCCCACTTCCTCCCTGTTTTTTGTTTTCATTTCTTGCTCTTTCCTAACCTTTCTGAACTGTGTCTTTGGGTAAATACTGTCCTCTAGATCTCATACAGGTGATTATTCTAAGATGTGCATACTTACACGTGTTATTGTTCCTCTTACTTATCTATTGTTTGGCTGAAAATTGAGCCATGGGGATAAGTTCAGGTCCAGGCCTGAAGGGTGACTAATTCTCGGGCTCCACCAGTCTCAAGCGGGATCAGTTGTTGTTGTTGTTTAATGACATCAAATCAGATCTGAGTCAAAGCAATCCTATACAGAGTTTCTGAGGAGCAGCTGGTGGGTTCAAACTACAAACCTTGAGGTTAGCAGTCCAGTGCTGATCGTACAGTACCACATCCAACCAGTAAGACTGGTCATTTTTGATGATTTTTAATTTTGTTCCCTATTTTTATCTGGTCTATTTGACCTTCTAATGTGATCCCTTTAATGGTAGCTGTGCACCACCTAGTTCTTCTGGACTCAGGGTCATGGAGACTGTCACATCATCCATTCGTCCACTGGACTGTTTCCACGTATCTTTGATTTTGTTCACTTTTCTATCCTCCAGACAGGGAGAGACTAATAGTTGTACCTTAGATGGCCACTCATGAGCTTTTAAGACCCCACTCTCAACTAATCAAAGTAGGATGCAGAACATTGTCTCTGTGGACTATGTTGTGTCAACTGACCACAAAGAGGACTATGGTCCTGGGCCTGGGCTTGTTTTGAAGCTTGGGTTACATTCATAAAAGTACTTTCAATGCTGATAAATCTTCCTGTATTTGCTTTTTTTCAAACGTCAAAGGTCACTTGGCATCAAGTCTAGTGAAGAGGGAGAGAGCGCCAGTAGGTCATCACGGTTCTATAAAATGAGATGTGACTCTAACAAAATGACTGGGAACTTTTGGGAACTGTGGTGAGGTATTGAGCCCAAAGTTAGAAAGGACATAAATAAGATTTGAGACAATTTTCTTTGACAAGTATAACTCTAAAACCCACATCTCAATGGAATGGATCAGAGACAGACATTTACCCAGAAAAAAAAAGAAATATTCCCAGAGCTGATATCTATAACATGATTAAATGATGAGATGTACTAATAGCTTCACAGCATGTTGGCGGTAGAGAGCCGGTTTAGGAAAGGAGGATGAGCTGGGAAGTAAATGTAATCGTAGTCTATAGGTTTTGGGTATTCAGTCTTTTATATGACAAAGATGAAGGCATGGGGCTATGTTTTGTAGTTGTTAGGCGCTGCTGGCTTGATTCTGACTCTTAGAGACTTCATAGGTTAGAGAGTGGAACAGACTCAGAGTTTTCTAGGCTGTAATCTTTATGGGAGCAGATAACCAGGTTTTTTTTCATAGAGACACTGGGTGAGTTTGAATTGTCAACCTTTCTGTTTGTAGCCGAGCACTTAACTGTTGCATTACCAGGGCTCCTATCATATTAAACACATAAATATCTAATTAACTCTCCTTGTTCTAATTCCATGCTGTCTAAGGAACTTACTGGACAAGTATGATGTCTGGACATGGTACAGAGCTGTGCCTTCATACCTGGTCTCATTATCCTCCTAATTAGAGCTCATGACTCATTTGTCACTGACCATTGTGAGACTTAGGGATGGCAGGCAAGCTGTCCAGTCTTACAGTGAAGGCTTGGCTGTGACAAGGTCTGGCTGGCCTCAAAGACTTCATGATTAACCCCTCTACAGTCTTGTCTCTATTGACTCTACTTCCCTGATGGAGAGGGCTCCGTCTGGGTGAGAGTTACAGCACTTGCTTGAAACTGGATTTATACATCAGTTCTCTGAACTTAATTAATGTGCATCTTCCTAAAAGGGTGGAAAATCAGGTTTTTGGGCCTATAGAGCTGAAGGGCAGACTTCACATACACAAGTTCATGAAGGTGATGGATGGTATCCCATGAGACCTTGTGGGGGCAAACTTTTGGCTCCATGGTGATTACCCTCTGATTTAGACTAGCACTGCAATGTTTTTTGTTTTTTTTTTTTTTAATAATTAACTCTTACAAGTAAGAAAACAAATTTCCTTCATCAACTGACGGGAAATAAAAGGCTGTGGGCAACAGCAACATCACTGGAACAAATTTGATCATCCCTAGTGATTTCTTGTCAAGAATTGTACCTATTTGGATATATAAATGTTTCACTAACATTATTTTATACGACAGTTATTCTAGATCCTATGTGTCACTTTCAACGAAATACAGCCTAAATGTACTGTCCCCAATTTACAGAGGAATGAACGTACTGAAGCGGGAGATAACAGATCCCAGAAGACATTGACGTTCCACCTCCAGAATCCTCACTCCCATTAGAAGCCATATTCTATTTTCTCCTGTCACAGTGGTGATAACATCCGGGTGCTGGCTGCTCTGTCCATGAGACTGAGTGTTCCCACTGGGCCTGATGGACAGGTGGGGTTGTAGATCACTGAAGGATTCAGGTATCAAGTCTTTAATTCTCGGTATGGCTGATTTACGAGTCTCTGGGTGGCATAAACGATAAAGTGCTCAACTACTAACCGAAAGGTTGCTGGTTCAAACCTGTCCAGCGATGCCTAAGAAAGGCCTGGTGATCCACGATCAAACAGTCAGAGTCTTGAAAATCACACAGAGCACATTCTACACATTATATCTGGGGTCACCATGAGTCCCAGTTGTCTTGCTGGCAACCTGTTTGTAGTGGCATTTAAATCATTTAAGGCGTTAAGCCCCAGGACTTCCAGATCTTGCAAACTAAGACAACATCTCACCTGGCTGCAATGGTGATTAATGAACTACATTGTTCCTGAAGTTTCTTGAACTCATTTAGAGAAAGTTGCTGGGTAGGCAGAAAGCATTATGCCGTTATTTTGAAGGGATGTTTACAGAATCCTGCTGATTATAATTTGCCAATTACTGGTGCTGTAAACATTTGTGGAGCTTTGCAGGGATCAGGCTGGGAGCTAGGCCAGAAAGGCGGCCTGTAGCCCAATCAAGTTCCACAGGACACACTGGCAGGGGTCCAGATGCCTGCTCTGCATGTCTTGGTTTAGAATCAGACTTCTCTGGGTCATTGGCGCCGACCTTGCCCTATGAGGTAACTGCATTTAAGGCTGACTTCCTCTCAACCTATAATTAACATTGTCCACTCAATAGAAACTCTCTTCCCTTTCAGATTCTTCCCCCCATTGTCTTTCTAAGCTTTTATTCATTCTAATATCTGCCAGATAAAACTGTTTACAAAGCTTTCCTTCTACAAGCATTCTTTGGGTGGAGCACTCCATTGCTCTGTTCAAATAGGACAGCCTTCCCCATGCTAACTGGGAACAGAAGTCTGGACAAAACCAGAGTCGCTGCAGAGGAAGGCAGAGTGGTTCTTGGTCGTTGCTGCTCTGACTCTACCAGCCAGACCCTAGTTCCTGAGGCTCTGGTTTACCCTATTCACATGTCCTGCATATTATACACTACCGTCAAACAGACCCTAGTTGATGCTGACCTCATGTGTATCAGAGTAGAACTAGAGTCTATGAAGTTTCCAAAGGCTGACTTTTCAGAAGTAGACTGCCAGACTGTCTTTCAAGAAACCTTTGGGTAGCAGGTGAAGGAGGTACCAGGTATCTGAGAGGCACTGCTACAAAACCACAGAACCTTTACTAAACACAAATAGCAAAATGTGAAGCTGTTGTTTCTTGGCTTATCCTTCATTTAGGTCCATACACTTCTGAAAGATATTTCCATCTCGCTAACTCTTCCCTGAAGAATTCGGCACTCTTTTACTTAAACACACACACACAAACCCCAACCTACTAGTATCCAGTCAACTCCGACTTAGAAACCATACATATTGCTTCTGTAAGACTGTAAATCTTTACAGGCGCACACAGCCTCATCTTTCGCCCACAGTGTAGCAGGAGGATTTGAACTGCTGACCTTGCAGTTAGCACCAATAGCCAATCCACAGCACCATGGATTTATATCATGTCAAGCTGGCTGTTTTGGAATCCTTGATGAATCAAATCATATCCCCTTTAAGCATTCTTTGAGTTTTAGAAATAAAAAGAAATCTGAAAGGGAAAGGTCAGGCAGGGAAGTAGGGTTGGTTGGGGTAAGGTTTACTAATGAAATTCTCACAGGGCAGCCCAGGTTCCCCTCGAAGGATGAGCAGGTGCACTGTCATGATGGGGGAAAAAATTCCTCAGTGTAACTTTCCTGGCCTTTTTTTTCCATCAGTGCAGTTTTCAATTTTCTTAAAACTTTTTCCTAATAAGCCACTACGATCTTCCTGTGTCCTGAGGAAAATCTGTTAAGATTTGACCCTTTGACATTCTGCCAAACTGTCACCATTGCCCTCTGGGCTGATCTCTCTGAATTCAGCTCTGAGGTATTCCTGACCTTCCTTAAACTGCTTCATCCACCTAAAATCTGTTGTTCTGTGTGGGGTAGCATTCTGTAGGCTTGTTGCAAAGCTCCAATGATTTGGGAAGATGCCCATTTGAGTTTTGTTAAAAACTGGACATTGGCCCTGACCTCTAAGTCATTTTTTCCATGGCACAAAAATTATTCTTTTTTTTTGAAGACACCCTAATGCGACTAAAGAGTACTGGTGTGGAGCTGTGGGCTAATGCGCTGGACTGCAAGGTCAGTCTGAACTATACGGTCAGTGGTTCAAGCTCACCAGCTGCTCCTCTGAAGTCCTATACAAGGTCGCTATGGGTCAGAAACAACTCCGCAACACTTAACAACAACAACAACGATGCTAAGACAAGTGTATTACTGAGAGAACTTATCTGCAGCCATCCACTGATCAAAGAAACCTGCCTAAACACATTTCGTTTGGAATAAACCTCACATTATCAATTGGAGCCCCAGTAGCAATACTTTTTGACGTACCCTCGTATGTTCATATTATTATCAGATTCTTCTTACCTTACTTATAAATTAGGGAAATACACTTCCCAAGGGTGTCAAGTTCTGAATGCCAGGTGGTATGTATATATATTATATATAGGGCTATTCCCAAAGTACCTATCCCATTCATCTTACAAACATGCTCACCCATTACAACGGTACAATTCCTTATAAAAATACTCATTTCCATTCAATCGGTTTGTGTCAGATTAAAGAAAACACCAATCTCATTTTTATTCCCAAACCTTTGTGCATTTCTGTCTCCTTCCCATTCTCACTTCAGTGTTCTACTGCTCATGACTCACTTCCTGACCACCTCAGCTCCAGGCATGCCATCCTTGGAATTCCTACAGCATTTTTGACAATGTACTTCATTCATCCTTGGAAAGTAAGATCATGTGCTGTGGTTGAATTTTGTGTGACATGATATATATCATCCATATTGTTAAGTGCTGTCCAGTCAGTTCCGACTCATTTGTTGTTATTGTTAAGTGCCATAGAGTAGGTTCTGACCCATAACGACCCTGTATAGGGTTTCCAAGGAGAGGCTGGTGAGCTTGAACTTTGGCCTTGTGGTTTAAACTGACTCTGCAGTCCAGTGCATTAACCCACAGCGCCACACCAGGACCTATAGCAACCCTGTTATAATCTTTCCAAGAAGCAGCTGGTGAGTTTGAACCATCAACTTTGCAGTTCAAACCAACCTAGTAGTCCAATGCTTATCCTACAGTGCCATACCATTACTCAATATCAGTCATATAATGGGCTAAAGGTGGCCAATCCACATCCTAATCCCCAGAACCTATGAATATTTCCTTATATAGCAGATTGAATATTACCTTATATGGCTGTATGGCAAAATATATAAATTAAGAATCTTCAGGATAAGATTCGATGTGCATTATCGATGTGGGCCCCAAACATAATCATTTGCTTGTTTATAAGAGAGACGTTCAGGGAGATTAGACAAAGAGACACAAACAGGAGCAGGTCAGGTAAAAGCATGTGGCCACAACTAAGGAATGTTGCTAGTCACTAGAAGCTGGAAGAGGTAAGGAATTGATTCTCCCCTAAAGTCTCTGGTGTGGCACTGTGGTTTAATGCGTTGGACTGCAAAGTTGGTTTGAACCACAAGGTTGGCAGTTCAAGCTCACCAGACGTTAGTCAGAAACCCTAAACAGCTATGAGTCAGAACTGACTGGATGGCACTTAACAACTAAGTCTCTGGAAGAATGTGCCCTGCCAACACTTTGATTTCTGACTCTGGTCTCCAGAACTGTGAGAGAATTTCTCACCTTTCTGTTGTTCATGCCACCAAGTTTGTGGTAAGTTGTTATAGCAGTCAGAGGCAATGGGTACAGGTTCTCAGGCAGAGACTCCAAAGGCCTGTCTTGTTTACAGTGCCTGATAGAGTTCCTACACAGGCAGTTCCCAACTTACGATGTGTGAGTTACGCGGAATCATACTTATGAACATCTTTCTTTCTTTTATGTGCAAATTATTGTTACTAATATATACTACATAGAGTCATTGTATCTATATAAGTTTGTATGTAATGTTTCTAACTCCCCAAAACAAAGACTGATAATAAAAGACACTGATAATAAAAGGAAATAATAATAAACTAAAAAATAAAAATTATTCCGCTTAAGTCAGGTCCGACTTACGACAGACTCTTTGGAACACAGTTCTGTATATCATATGTCAGGGACTTCTTATAATCTAAGGAAACTCAGTATTTGTTGGTTGTTTTAGGAATGATAAACTGAGGTCTCAGTTCAAAAACATGTTTGTGTTCTATCTTTATTTGTGGGTTAATACGGTGGACTGTACAGGGGCGCTATGAGTTGGAACCAACTCCATGGCACATAACAACAACAACAACACTAGACTGCAAGGCCGTTTGAACCGCAAAATCAGCAGTTCAAGCTTACCAGCCACTCCTCAGAAACCTTACACGGGGTCACTATTATAGTTGGAATTGACTCAATGTTAATACAGAAACAACAAACCAAGCTTTCTGGATGTGAAGTACAGACATAGAGTTCGGGGAAAATGTCTTTGTCTCAGAGCCTATTCTGGGTAAGTCAATGGCAAAACCAAACCCCAAAATTAAACCCACTCCCATTGAGTTGACTCCACCTCACAGTGAACCTAAAGGACAGAGTAGAACTACCCCATAGGGTTTTCAAGCCTGTAAATCTTTACAGAAGCAGACTGCCACATCTTTCTCTGTGGATTTGAACTGCCTAAGATTGGGTTAGCAGCAAGCTCTTAATCACTGCATCACCAGCGCACTCAGTAAATGGCAAAACAACCGTCTCTGTCAACTCCTAGATTCTCCCCTCACGCCCTTTGCTGTTTTCTCCACCCTGGGGTGTCTCCCAGATTCTAAATCAGAGAAGTTGCCACTTTGGAATTAATTACATTAGACACAGCAGACATCACACCTCCCATCTGTGCCTGAGGACTGACCACTGATCTTCCTGCTCTCGGAGGGTTTCCAAGACAGCCCTCTTCTCACTGCAATACACACAGCAACGCGTCCCAAGGTGCAGCTCTGCACACAGGGCTGCACCTGTCTGGTGGCCACTCAGCCCACCGCTCTGGAGGCCCCCGACCAGAGTAATGAGTGACTCCTACCCTTTAGTGAATGGCGTAGAGATGGCCAAGTGAGCTGGGTCCTGGCAGAGGGCAGAGAATGTGGTCAGTCTGCTCCTTCTTTCCACCACGGGTGAGGGGCTGCTGAGGTTAATTTTTCATAAAAGCTGGCAGAAGAGGGGCAAAGCAGGGCAGCTTTGAATACATGACGCCAGCATGCGGCCTCTTTGAAGCCTTGCCTGTTACGGCGCTTCTTCAGAGCAGCTGGGAGCCAGTCTGCAGCCCTCACCTCCACCTGGGGGCTCTGCTCATTACTTCTGGGGTGGGTGGGGGGGCAATGATGAAGAGAAAGGCACGAGGTCATCACACACAGCCCACAGCTGTGTCTGCCTCTGCCCCTCCCCCTCCCTGCTCTGTTACCCAGCTCATTAGCTGGCCAGGCTGGTTTCCTTCCTGCCCTCTCTGAGCAGACTCCTGGATTCTGTGGCAGGAGACAGTGGAGGCTACTACTCCCCATGCAGATTTGTGTGAAGAACAATGGGGCCTGAACACTTCTTGGCTCCCAAGTACCCAGAATAGGTAGGATAGGTCCTAGAGCTGAAATGAGAGGATTCCTTCAGGGCAGCATAGCTGGTTCTGCCAGGGGGAACCTTGCTCTATTTCACAGTTTCTCCCCATCTTGGACCTGAGTCCACTAGCGCACAAGCAGGTAGTAGTGAACAGCAACATATCATCACACATGGCAACAGACACCTTACTATGTGTGGGGTGCATCCTCTCTTCCTGTACACACTTGGTCCTTCACATACGTTCAACTGTCAGTCCTCACAAAGAAACAATGGCATCTACGCCATTATTAATCCCCTCAGACAGTGGAAGAGCCATGGGTGGTGCAAATGATTAAGCCCTTGGCTACGAATTCAAATGTTGGGAGTAAAACCCACCCAGAAGTCCCTCGGAAAAAAGACCTGGCAATCTACTT
This sequence comes from Chrysochloris asiatica, assembly GCF_000296735.1. Taxonomy (NCBI): domain Eukaryota; kingdom Metazoa; phylum Chordata; class Mammalia; order Afrosoricida; family Chrysochloridae; genus Chrysochloris; species Chrysochloris asiatica. Next base: position 373,141 of record NW_006408724.1, read on the forward strand.
TAGAACAATTAGTTATTGAAAACACATGGGGCTATCATGAGTTGGCATCCACTTAATGGTAACTGGTTTGGCGTTTGGTTTGGTTTGATAGTATTGGGAACCGAGGCACTGAAATGTTAAGTAATTTCCCAAAGGAACCCAGTTAATCAGTGTCAGATCTTAACCACCGTGCTAAGGACACCTAGGAAGGCTGGACACATGCAAAGCCAGAGGGCCATCTGCTCAGTCACTTATTATGAGTGAAGACGCTGTCCAAGGATGTAGGAAGTCACCGTGTGGGCAGGGCCCCAAATCCTTCCTTCTACCATTCCACTGAGCAGGAAGGAAAGAAGACAAAAGCAAGTAAAGGAAAAGGGGGGTCTTGGCAGGAAGAAAGCATCTGATGACACTAAATGACACTTATGTCAAGGTTTCCTGGCACTTCCTGGGCTTTTCTAGTCTGTTGCTTTCCCCTACCCCCAGCACCATCCCCTTCTGCACACTTAGCCCTGGAGTCTCTGGGTGCTCCAAATGGTCAACATGCTCAGCTGCTAACCAAAAGGTTGGAGGTTCTAGTACATCCATAAGTACCTCACAATAAAACCTGGTGATCTACTTCTGAAAATTTGCCATCAAAAACTCTGTGGAGCACTTGGGGTCACCACCATACATGGGTCAACATGAGTTGACTGAACTTAGTGACAATAGGTTTCCACTGCCAAGTTCTAGCTGTATATTTAATTTGTGCCATCGAATTTAATCTTCGAAATGATGCTACCATACTCTATGAATGAGTGCACAGAGGCTTGTTGGTGTTATTGATTCCAAATCATAGCCCCAGAAGGTTTCCTAGGCTGTAATCTTTATGTGCTCCTTAGCCAGGTCATTCTGTTGCAGAGCTACAGGTGGGTTCGAGTCACCCACCTCTCAGCAGCTGAGTGTTTAACTAGCGCACCAACAGGGTTACTGTACTGAGACTTGTTGTTGTTAAATGCTGCCGATTTGGTTTCAATTCATAGCAACCCTGAATAGGTTTCTGAGGAGCAGCTGGTGAGCTTGAACCAACCGACCTCGCAGTTCAAACAGCTTTACATCATGCTCAAGGTCACAGCCCCCAAAGGACACAGAGTCGTCTAAAACCTCCAGAAGCCAAGATAGTCAGGAGGGGTTTGAAGCTGCTTTTTCTGACTAAAATAGAGTTCTGTCAGGCAATAATTTCCCTTTGGATAGGGATTGTGTTTCATTTATCTTTGTAGTCTTACATAAAGTAGGTACTAATAAAGTTTTCTTGTTGGTAGAATGGAATAGAATAAAGGGTTTAGTATTTCATTGTTGGGGCCCTCGTGGCGCAGTGATTGGCAGTGGGCAGTTCAAACGTGCTCAGAGGCTCTGAGGGAGAATGACCTGGCAATATGCTCTTGCAAAAGTTGTTGTTGTACATCATCGAGTCATTTGTGACTTACATCAATTCCATAGGACAGACAAGCATTGCCCCATAAGGTTTCCTAGGCTGAGATCATGCCAGGTCATTTCTCCCTCCGTCTAACAAGTACATACTGTTGTTAGGTGCGCTAGAGTTGACTCACGTGACCAGGCAGACTATCCTATCTGTAAAAACTACAACCTAAGAAAACTCAATAGGACAGTCTCCTGGGTCATATGAGTCAGCTCGTTTTCAGCACCTAACAACAATGTGTACTTGTTAGACCAGCCAGCGGGGAAGCAGACCCCGGGGTAAGATAAAAGTAGTCACTCTGTCATGGTTGGTTGGAAGCACAGGGTTCCGAGACAAAGATGGCGGTGCTGCAGAGTTAGACAGAACCAGGTGACATCCATCTGCTCAGTGATTCTAGTGAGCCACAGGGTTTCACTCTGGACAGATACCTCCAGCAACCCATGAAGGTGACCCGTGACAATGGTACTTATATACTCAAGAAATGATGTGTCTGTCGTATCCTTCTTCCTAACCTCTATATTCCTGGATCTTTTCCCCCTACCCCAACTTCCCTCCACCACCATTCAGTGTCTCCCTCTCTTCCCTTTTCTAAGTCTTCCACCAACAGAGGCTGCCAAGGATGAGAGCTCCCAGGGAACACTTCGAAAACCTTTAGCTTCCAATTGCTTTTTTCCTTCCTTTTCCCTTCAGGCTTTGATTCCACACAGTTTCTTCCATTACTTTGCTAAGACCCAGCCTGCTCTCATTGTGGTTAAGTTGGTGTTGTTATACTTATGGGGAGCTAAGTCTTTACAATCTATGCATTTGAATGATGCCCACTGGGAAAGCTTTGACAGACAGACATAATTATTGCTCCTCTAGATATGCAAACTGCCTTTGCCAGCAGGCAGGGGAGGCTGCTTTATCCTGGATCCCAGTCTCGCCTAGGGAGGGCAGGCAGGTGTTCATTAGGGAATGTTTCCTGATTAGCACAGTAACCCAGTCTGCTTGGGGCAATGTCATAGGACTATTATTCCAGGGTGGCTCCCTTCGGAAGCCCCTCTGCATTAATGAACAATGACTTAGTGACCAGCAGGAGAAAATACAAAAAGACACATGGTACTCGTCTTGTCTCTCTACCAGACAAGAGTTGCCAGTCAGCAACCCAAATTCTGAGGTATTTCTAGGAAATACAAGAGTGGCAAGCTTCTTTCTTGAACTTCTAAGTGTCACATTCCGCTATATACAAGGGAGCATCACAAAGTTTGTGGGGAAAAATTCCATTATCTTTTAATCCCAGTTTCCCACAGACTTTCTGAGTCCCCTCATCTCTGTCCACCACTTACATTTTTTTTTCCTTTAAAGGCTATTCTGAGCTTGTCCCACTAGTACAGCCGACAAGACAAGTCCACTCCAACTCATGGTGACCTCCCAAGTGTGTCAGACTAGAACTGAGCTCCGTAGGGTTTTCAGTGGCTGATTTTTTTGGATGTAGATCACCAGGCATTTCTTCAGAGGCACTTGTGAGTGGACTCAAACCTCCCATTTTTTAGAGTGTTTATCATTTCCAGCCTCAGGGATTTGATTTGTCCCCCAGTTTATAAAAATACATTACTATTTTGGATGCACACTTCACATACAAGGGGATTTCAAAGTGTTGGGGGAAAAATGGAATGAGAGGCTCACGGAAATTTCCTGTGAACTTTTAGAAGCCCCCTCGTACATTCACTGGGAGGTGAAGTAAATTCTCCAAGCTCAACGGACACATCTGCAATTGGTTCCCTCTTCAGCAGGCCAAATGGCATCAGGACTAATTCTGACTTGATAGCTTCATGCTATGCACACTGAATTATTCCATATGCCTGATCTCAGGGGAAAGCGGAGAACAATGAAAGCCAAGAGTGTTTTAGTAGGCTCTCTGTGGCACACAGAGAGGCCAAGAAGTCTTAGGTAAAGTTCGGTCACCTGTTTTGTAATCAGCAGCCGTGTGTAGAAGCTTCCGCAGAAGGAAAGAGTGAAGGCTGATTACTTTCAGGAAAGGTGGGCTGATTGCTCCCTCCCCAGAGCAAGGCACACACAAGGGGCTTCCTTCCTTTCAGAGAATGCGGCTTCCTTACTGCCACACCAGAAAAGGGAAGCTTGACTGTCTAATTCAGGCTGGTGGAAGTGGGACTTTAGAAAGGACTCCATGGCACATAACCACCACCAGTGCTGTGATTTGTAAGGCAAGTTCCCCTTTCATGAAAGTGGGCAGAATTTGGAAAACAGATTTGCAATCTAAAACCCTGTCTGATCTGTGAGCTGATCACCTTTAATACCCGCCTCACTGGATGGGTGTCAGCATTAAATAAATAACCATTCATATGGGTGGTGGTGGTAGTGGTGTGCTGTGGAGTCAGTTCCGACTCATAGCAACCCTGGACAGGGTTCCCGAGGCTGTAAATCTTTACAGGAGCAGAAATCCTCATCTTTCTCCCATGGGACAGCTGGTAGTTTCGAACTGCTGACCTTGCGGTTCACAGCCCAATTTGTAACCAGTATGCTACCAGAGGTCTTCCTTCCTCCTTCCATCAGTAACTGAATCCCTGTAAATATTACCCATTTCCTTGTCACTCTGACAAGGGTCTACTCTGATCAGAATCTAAATCCTTTACCTTAGGAACCATGAATAAATTGCCAAAATCAGTGGTTCAAACCCCACCAACTGCTCCTTGGAAACCCTATACAGGGGTGTTATGGGCACTTAACAACAACACAATCAGAAGAAGCGATAGCAGATGACTTCCTTTGCAATTAAGCTTATTTGGGTAAATTTGCCCCAAATAGCCATGTCTAATCTGTAATATCAAGGAGCTCTGGTAGTGTAGTGGTTACGAATCGGGCTGTGAACCATAAGGTCAGCGTTTCGAAACTACCAGCCGCTCCGCGGGAGAAAGATAAGGCTTTCTACTCCCGTAAAGATTTACACCCTCGGAAACCCTGTTACAGGGTCGCTATGGGTCGGAACCGACTCGATGGCACTTAACAACAACAACAATCTGTAATATCAGCCTCTATTCACTAGAGTAATTTACCTTTTCCCATCTGTCCCAGCTTTCTGTTTTTTTAGGGTTAAAATCATATTTATTGGCTAGAAGAAACAGAAGTTTCTCCCTGGCTCCAGAGACATGGCTTGAGACATGGTCCTGGCTTTCGACATTTGTCAGCATTTTAATTTGGAAGTTCCCTAAGTTTCCTCCCTGTGGATCCTCTACCTGAAGCACTACCTTCTCGTAACTCTTGCAAATTTCTGGCAGGAACACGCTACAGAGATATATATTACTCTGTAGATTATGTCATTTTCAATATAATTAAGAAGGTGCTTTCACTGGGGTAGGAGAGTAATGAAAAAGTGTAGAAATACAGGTTTCCCTGGAGGCTAAGGAGGGAAGATCAACTTTTGCTGGGGGGAAAAAAAATTCCTAAAGAACAGCTTCATTAAAGCCAGACATGTAACAAAAGGCAATGTAGGGAGGGCCCCGATCTTCAGCTAAGTTAATTAGGTGGATGAAAACAGAAAATGTGGTGGATGCCCACCGCACCTTCTGTAAACTCACAAAAAACAAAAAAACTGTGCCAGTGTATCCTCACTCTTATATTAAAAATATTCTTAAGCCTACTTCCAAAAGGTTTAAAGGAAGCTTACAGACTTTTAAATAGTATAAAACACGGCAGGACTCCTGGTGCGGCGCTGTAAGGTAAGCACTGGACTGCAAACCGTTAATATCAGTGGTACAAACCCAACAGCTGCTCCTCAGAAACCCTCATTATAAGTCAAAACCGACTCGACAGCCACTTGACAACGACAGCAAAAAAAGGCAATGAAAAACATAAATCTGATCAAGTCTATTCAAGAGGATCGCTGAGAACACTAGAAAGTCTGGGAGGTAAACTAATGGCTCCTGTGGAGTCCTGGTGGGATCTGTAGGACCAGCACTAGACTGCTAACCATACAGTCAGCCGTTCAAACCCAACAGCTGCTCCTCGGATATCCTATACAGGGCCACCATGAGTCGGAACCAACTCAATGGCACTTTATTTCCTGACAGGTAACAAGGGGCACAGGAGAGAGGGAAATCCTACTAGATTCACTCCTCTTTGTTAAGCACCAAAGCAGCATGCACAGTTCACATAGAGAGACAACCTTTCCCTGAAAGTGTACCAAGAAGGAATTTACTGCATGGTTCTATATACAAGGAATGTTAGATAGCATGTCTTCAGCATCGCTTCCTGGAGGAAACAGAGCTGCTACTCAGGTGAACCATTCATAGTTGACTGTTGTTGCTGTGTACTTGACTGACCTGTGACAATCATACACACAATGGAATGAAAGCTTGGCTGGTCCCATGCCATCCTCATGATTCTGAGTGCCTTCCAACAAAGGGGGTTCATTCTTCAGCAATGTACTAGAAAATACTATGTTGTGATCCATACGAGTTTCACTGATTAGTTTTATAAGTTCACCACCAGGCATTTCTTCCAAATCTGTCTGGAAATTTTGCTAAAACCTATCCACCCTAAGTGACCCTGCTGGTATCTGAAATACTAGTGGTATCACTTTCAGCATCATAGCAACATGTAAGTCACCACAATAGGACAAACTGACAGACGGGTGGTGAATTCACGGTTTGGTCCCCAGTAAGTTCCAACACAAAGGCATTTTCTGAGCCATCCCTGCTGCTTGAAGAGGATTTTAAAGCAGTCTTCTGAAACCCAATGGAATAAATATTCTGGGAGCGTCTTTATGCTAGATATTTACATATGTGGATTTGGCAAGAAACTTTGGAGGTGATATTTTACTAGGTTTTAACACATGCTAATATTGGCTATTAGGGCACTAACATTGTGTCTTGATTCTGAAGCCAAACCACGTAAGAAACATGAAATCAGTCCCAACACAGGCATTGTGAAACCGCCTCCCACAGACTGATAAGGCGAGAGGAAGGAATGTTTAAAAAATCACGTTCAAAAAAATTGAAGACAGATGAACTGAGTCCTTGGATCCGTGAGATGGATGGAGGTGCTCTCCTAGTCACCAGGTAACAAGATTGAACTCGAGTCTCTGCTCTGGCAGGTCTGTAAGCACAAAGCACAGCCCTTGGAGAGCAGGAAGATGAGGATACACTCCAGGCTGGGAGGGAACGGCTCTCTCTGCTCCCAAATATCTCTTCAGTGCATGGCTAAGCTCAGATGTCCATTCCTATTCTCCTGACCAAACTACCTTGTGTTCATTTCCTTGAGCTGCTGTAACAGAACACAACAAAGTGGGTGGCTTATAAGAACACACATCTATTGCCTCACAGTTATAGAAGCTGGGAGTCCCAGCCTACAGAACATCAGTAGGGCCATGCCTCCTCTGAAGGTTCTAGAAGATTCTTTCTTGTTGCTTCCAGCTTCGGGTAGCTCGAGGCACTTCTGGGTTTGTAGAGACATCATCATTTGGCTGTCTTCCTTCTATTTCGCTCTCCTTTTTTTTTTAATAGGACATCACTCATGATGGATGGCTGATTAGATGAAGGTCCAGCCTTCTCCTGCAGGACCTCATGTTAATTGCTAACAAGGTCATATACACAAGGACCATGGGTTAGTATATCTTTTGGGGAAACACATTCAATCTACATCATCCTCTTCGCTCACTACAATGCTCAGCTAACCGCACTCCAGAGAGAGTTACTTTGATCACAGACACACACACTGGTTCTCACAGCATCTACAGACCTACATCCAGGCCTTACTTAGCATGCATTCTATGACGTTTTCCATTATTGTACAAATGTCTATTTCTTCTCAAGAATGAGACCATTTTGAGGGCAGGAACAGGGTCGTATTCATTTTGGTTTTCACAGATGTTGGCACACAAACGAGTAAAGGATGACAGGGAAGGATGGATGAATAAGCAGGTGGTGAGGCAGAAAGAGGGTGTGTACAAAAGAGGTCTTCAGTGGATAAAGCACACCTGTTCCTTGAGCTGTTCTCAGGTCCCATCAACCGCTCAAATGCAGGAATCTTCCAAAGCCACTGAAGACTTATTTCTTAGCAGGCATCAGAGACCTTATCTTCAATTGCTACTGCATATCTCTCCTAGGGAGTCCTGGTGTGGTGCTGTGGGTTAATGCGCCAGACTGCAAAGCCATTTGAACTGCAAAGTCGGTAGTTCGAGGTCACCAGCTGCTCCTCAGAAACCCTATACAGGGTCGCTATGGGTCGGAACCGACTTGACAGCACTTAACTACATCATCTTTCCTAGAGTTATTAGGGTTCCTTTAGATGTAGGGTCTTAATCCCCTTAATAATGGAAATAGTACGTTCTTGACTACTCATCTTAAGGTTGGTGGTTTGAACCCATCTAATGGTGTCATGAAGGACAGCACTGGTAATCTGTTTCCATAAAGAAAACCCTATGAAACAGTTACTCTCAAACACACTAGAATCCACTCAGTGCCAGGAAGTTAGATATGGGGTCTCACTTAGGGCCCACACTCTCTTTCCTACACTTTATTGTCCTTTTGTTGTTGTTATTAAGTACTGACAAGTGGGTTCTGACTCAGAGCGACTCTGTATAGGGACTGGTGAATTTGAACTGCAGACTTTGTGGTTGGAAGTCCAGTGCTGATCCTACAGTGCCACATAGGAGTCCCATTAACCTTAAACAATTTTTACTGTTGTTGTTGGTGCTGCTGAGTCAATCCTGACAAATAACAACAGCCATGGGACCGAGTAGAAATGCTTCACAGTGTTATCTTGGCTGGAAGGTCTAAGACTGCCTAAGTGCCCTACAACGGGGGCGGGGGAACTGCTGAGCTGAAGAAAGAAGGAGCATTAAATTCGAGGACTTTTGGTGAGAGGATTTGTAGGCAGTGCACAAAACCCAGAGCCTTGTCTAGTTGCCGGCATTTGAAGCCCAGCAGTCTAGGGAGTTGGATCTCCAGCTGGCTCTCACTCACACTCTCTCTTGGTTGTTGTTGTTAGGTGCCATGGAGTTGATACCTACACAACAGAACCAAATGCTGCCCTTGAAATTTCCTTTTTGGTGAAGAGTTAATATGCTTTGCATTGATGACAGTGTGCCTGTCTGTAGCAAAAGACTGTGACCCCATGGCAGGAAGGGCCATTTGCTTCCAGGCAGAGTGTCCTCCAGCCAGGAAGCTGTCACCCTCACCCCCTCCCCTGCATTTCTCCAGGACAAGTCAGAAGATGGCTCAGGTCACAGGCACAGAGGAGTTTTGTTGTCTGGTTGTTGTCTTTCAATGCCTCTCTGGGTACAGACTCCTTTCAAAGAAGTCAAGAATGCATTAGAATAAGCAGGTGGGAGCTTTATTAAGGTAAAAGGGATCTAAGTATCAGAGCATCTCTAAGTTCAGGGTGGCTACAAAGAGGCCTGGACAGAGATCAGGGATCAAATTCTCGCCCTGACTCCCTCCGCAGGCTGGCTGTAGAATTCTCTAAGAGTAGAGAGAGGAGCCTTGGTGACACAGTGAGTTAAGTGTTTGCCTGTTAATCTCAAGGTTAGTGGTCCAAACCCACCACTGGATCCTCAGAATCCTATACAGGGCAGCTCTGAGTTGGAACCGACTCCACGGCACTTATCAAATCCAACAGCTCAGGGCTTTTTTTTTTTTTTCTGAGCCAGAGAATAGTCCCCTTGGCTCATAGCCTTTAAGACTTTCACTTCCTTCCCCAAACCCAAACACTCACTGCTGAGTGAGGGAGTCAATTCTGACTCATAGAGACCTTGTATAGGGTCTCCGAGGCTGTAAATCTTCATGGGAGCAGAAAGCCTCATCTTTCTCCTGTGGAGTGGCCGCTGGGTTTGAACCGCCAACCTTGTGGTTAGTCCAGTGTTTATCGCAAAGCACCACCAGAACTCCTGTTCACTTCCTTGTTAACTGACATCAAGTCGGTTCTAACTCATAGTGACCCCTGTATAGGGTTTCCAAAGAGTGGCTGATGAGTTTGAACCACCGACCTTGTGGTTCAAATCAACCTTATTTATCTTATAACACCACACCGGGACTCCAGTGTTGTTGTTAAGTGCCCTAGAGTCGGTTCTGACTCATAGTGACCCCTGTATAGGGTTTCCAAAGAGTGGCTGAAGAGTTTGAACCACCGACCTTGTGGTTCAAATCAACCTTATTTATCTTATAACACCACACCGGGACTCCAGTGTTGTTGTTAAGTGCCCTAGAGTCGGTTCTGACTCATAGGGCATGTAAATTGGGTTTCTATCATAAATTAGACTTGAAGAACCAATGCATCCTGTCCAGATTGTTTGAGGATAAACCCAGATATTGCTCTTACTGCATGCTTTTGACCCCCGTTTTTTAGTATTTCTTCTAAAACACACCCTAAACTATCCTTTCCACCTACTTGATTGAATCAACAGCAATGAGATGTTGAGGTTGCACCCTAAAAATTCTGCTGGAGACAGACCCTGTGCTTTCTCAGAATCAGAGACTCCAGAATGGGCAGGAGGTCTGTGCAGAAATGTCACCTGGGATGTTGTTCAAACCAAACCAAACAAAAAGACAACTACTACTGAGTGCACCAGACTCATGGCGTCCTCCTGCGTGTCAGAAGAGATTTGTGCTCCAAAAGTAGGTTGCCAAGCTTCTCTTCCGACGCGCTTCTGGATGAATTCACACCACCAACCTTTTGGTTAACCATTTGCAACAGTTACCCCCATCCTTGGCTGCAGATTATAATCAACTGGGAAGTTTTAAGAGAACAAACCAAACAAACATACAGATGCCTGAACCCCATCCTGTTGCTGATCGCAATAGCTGTGGAGTATGTTCCGACTTATAGCAGCCCTGTATAGGATTGCCAAGGCACAGTGGTTCCATATGCTAAGCACTGGACTACAAACCACATGGTTAGCAGTTTGAGCTCACCAGTTGCTCCACAGGAGAAAGACGAGGCTTTCTGCTCCTACAAAGAATTAAAAGCCTCAGATATCCTATACAAGGTTACTACGAGTACGAATGGGCTCAACAGCACTTAACAACTATGAGGAGCGGCTGAACTTGCAGTTCAGTACTTATCCTACAGTGTCATACCAGGATTCTGAATCCCACTCTAGAAATTCTAATTTAATTGGTCTTGGGCAGGCCCAGGAATAATTCATATTCCTCAGCTGACGCAAATATGTAGCTAAGATTTGAGATTGTGGTCTGAAAGCATCACTGTGTGGTGAGGAAACACAATACATAACGTTGCTAATGATGTGACACTTCATGTGACACACATGAAGAGGCTGAAGACTAACAGACCAACCTAGCATCGAGTCAGGTCTTTAGAAGTGCTTAGTAAAATGTACATTATCACATCTAATCTGCTCAACAACACTACAGCGGCAAGAACTACTGTTATCATTCCTTTTTTTTTAATCTTTTAATTCATTTTTTAAATGTTTTATTGTGAATTATATGATAGTTTACATGGGAGAACTTTAGTTTTACATTCA
>NW_006408724.1:384501-413225 GCF_000296735.1 Chrysochloris asiatica
TACTGGAGATTCTGCCTTCCGCCATGCTCCCTAGCACCAGGTTCCCTCTTGAAAGCTTGTAAGTCCGTCACTTCTTGCCTTTGTAGTCCCCCCCCTCCCCATTTGAGTATCCAATGTCCAAGCTGCCCTTCTCGGTCCACTATGTGTGTGGGGATGTGTGAATGTTTCTTGCTGTGAGGATTTGTTCTCTCTTTTGAGTTGCTGCTCCATAGGTATAGGTCAAGTTCATCAGACTGTATCAGCTCACTTCTCCCCCCCCCCCCTTCTTTCCTCTCCTGGTTGAGCTCCAAATCATTCCTATTTGAAAGTTTACACAGCCATTACATGTTGGAATCTGGGCTTTAAACACAAACGATCTGAACCTGCAGCCCTGGTGTGATGCTGTGGGTTAACGCACTGGACTACAAAGTCAGTTTGAACTGCAAGGTTGGTGGTTCAAGTTCACCAGCTGCTCCTCGGAAATCCTACACAGGGTAGCTATGGGTTGGAACCAACTTGACGGCACTTAACAACAACAACAGACTGCTCTTGAACACAGGATCATATCTCCCCATCTGCTCTGGTGCTGCTTTATGGGAAAGATAGGATTTAAAAAATACTAAATTTAATAAATACTATATATTTAATACAATATACTGAGGACTATAACAGAAGCAGGGCATGGCCTGACTCAATAAACTGGCTGAATAAATAGTAACACACTGAAAAGGTATATGGATCACCACAGGCATGAACCACAAAAGAAGACCTTTTGAGTCAATTTACAAAGTGGGAATTTGAGTTTATAGGTTTGGAGTAGAAGTGACAAGATCAGATGGGACCAATATAATTATGAAAAATCTCAAAGACGTTTACCCCAATTTTATATCTGGAAAGACTGAGACACTGAGGTTACAGAGATTTCTCCAAGATCAAAGAGGTAGAGTCCAAATTCAAACTCAGTCCTGTCTTAACTACAGGCAATACCTCCCTCGGTGGGAAGTGTTTAAAACCTCTCCACTTCGTTACAGAGAGAATCTGTGTCATAACTTAATGTTCTGTAGTGTATTTTTCTGTTGGGGTGGCCAGTAGGCTGGGTGGTATTCCATAGCCAACACCCATGCTTTTAGTCAGGGATGGAACACCCTAGAAATTCTAGTCAATGGTCACTGCCCTTCCCAAGATCTCCCTGGAATCTTTTGTGCTTTCTGGAGAGAAAGTGGGAGTGGCTGCAGGCGGGGAGAGGAGGAAGCAGCCTCAGATTCTGGCTTTGTGGACCATTTTCATCACCAGAAGGCTCCACTGGCCAGGACCATTTTCCTGATATCTCCTTCAGCCCTGGGAATGGCAGAGGTTCCCTGGATTTGAATCTGCACTGGCTTTTCCTTCCAAGGCTCTCCCCTTAGGACAGGATAACTGTGTCTCTTTTAGGCCACAGGGCTAGAGGAGAGACTAAACTCTACCATGAGTCTCATCCTCTGAGGAACCATCAACTTCTCTTCCTTGCATATCAAACAGTTTGGTTCAGAGAGTGTTAAGCAAGGTTGTTGTTGTTGTTGTTGTTAGGTGCCAGAGAATCAGTACTGACCCATAGCGGCCCTATGCACAGTAGAACAGAACACTGCCTAATCTTGGGCCAACCTTACTACTGTTGCCACACTTGAGTCCATCGATGCTGCCACTTGGCCAATCCATCTCGTTGGGGGTCTTCCTCTTTTTCTCTGAGCCTGCACCTTACCAAACATCATATCCTTCTCCAGTGACTGGTCCCTCTTGACAACATGTCCAAAGTATGAGAGACGAAGTTTGGCCATCTTGGCCTCCAAGGAGCACTCTGGCTGCACTTCTTCCAAAATGGATCTATTGGTTCTTTTGGCAGCCCATGGCACTTTCAATATTCCTCTTCAACACCGTAACTCAAAAGCATCAATTCTTCTATGGTCTTCCTTATTCACTGTCCAGCTTTCACAAGCATCTGAGGTTATTGAAAATACCATGGCTTGGGTCAGGCACACCTTAGTCCTCAAGCTGACATCTTTGCTCTTCAACACTTTAAAAAAGTTCTTGTGCAGCAGATTTGCCTAATGCAATACGTTGTTTGATTTCTTGACTGCTGCTTCCGTGAGTGTTGTACGTTACACCTATTTGTGCTTATGAGAGGGCATTTCCACAGGTGGTGTAAAGTATGCCTTGGTATGGTACTGTAAGATCAGCACTAGACTGCTAAATGCAAGGTCGGTGGTTCAAAACCACCCGCTGCTCCTCGGAAACACCACACAGATCACTATGAGTCAAAACTGCTGCCGTGGCACTAACAATGCAGCTTTGATTTTAAAATCTTTGAAGAGATCATTAACTTAGACGTTAAATTTTTGTTGCCAAAATGCTTCCCAAGTATTTTTTTTAAGTACATTTTTTAAAAAAATGTAATTTATTTACTTTGTTATTGTTGTTGAGTATATAGCAAAACACACACCAATTCAACAGTTTCTATATGTGCCATTTTGTCACCTCAATCATATTTTTGTACTTTGTGCAGCCATCCTCACCCTCCCCTTCTGAGGTGTTCCTCCTCCATGAACTTCACTGCCTATGAAGGCTCCTAACCCATTCTTTCAAGTTACTGTGGTCAATGTGATCTCATAGAGATAGTCCTTAAAAGAGAATAATACTCAGGGTGGACTTTCTTTTTTTTTTTTTAACTAGTTGAGCAATTGTTTGGTTTTAAAAAAAACAACTTCAGGGGCTATTTTGATTTTATGATAATAGTTTCAGGGGTTTTCAAGTTTCCTCCAAGGCTCCAGAAAATCTATGCAAATTTGAAATTCTGTTCTGCACTTCCACCTTTGATCAGGATTCTTGAACAAAATGACTCTCAGGCACCAACCAATTCTTATGGTCTCAGGGCAAAGGAAGCAATTGTTCATGGAGGCAATTAACCACACATTCCACATTCTCTTCTGTCTCTCTTTCTTCCTGTGTTGTTCCAGGTGAATAAAGGCCAGTTGTGTTTTGGAGGTCGACCTGTAAGCTTCTAAGACTTCAGAGACTATTCATTGAAGTAGGAGGCAGGACACACTAAACATGCTACCAGGCCAGTTAACAAGATGTCCCATGAAACCCTGACCTCAAACCGCCAAACCAAGTAACCAAATCCCAGGAGGTGTTTGGTTTACATAAGCAGCCTCAGCAGCTCCTCTCTCCAATTTTTGGTCATTGCTATAAATAGATCTACCACACAACTTTCGCCAGTTCAACTCTTTACAGGTGGACAGTTGGCTTATTGTCAGCTATGACAATAATCAGCTGTGCAGCCCTATCCTACCCTACCCTGTTCCGCATGAGAAAGATGAGGCTTTCTCCTCCCGTAAAGATTTACAGCCTCGGAAACCCTATACAGGGTTGTTATGAGTCGGTTCCGACTCCACAGCACATAACCACCACCACCCCTACTCTTGATCAATGCAGTATCTCCATCCCCACTAGGTCTCCTTTCCCCTTCCTCTTGCTTCTGGTAACTACAAATAAACTTCCTTGTCTATATGTACATTTGCCTTTTCTTGTCATTTTTATAAGTGAGGTTTTACAAGTGAGACTTGTTATTTTATGATTTATCTATTTCATTTAGCATAGTGTCTTCCAGCTCCATCCATATTGAATGAAAATTAAGTCAGAAATGTTTTCAAAACTGAGAAAGTCTGGCCTAAAAGGAGGCCTGATCCTTCATTCCAATGTTTCATGAGTGCAACATACTAAAAATGGAAGAAATATCGTTAATAAAATCCCAATTGTGCAGAAAATGATTCCTGGTGGCACTGTGGGCTAGGTATTGGGCTACTAACTGCAAGGTTGGTGATTCAAATCTACCAGTTGCTCTTCAGGAGAAAGATGAAGCTGTCTGCTCCCGTAAAGATTTTCAGTCTCAGAAACCCTATACAGCATTGTTATGAGTTGGAATCAATTCGATGGCTGTGGATTGAATTGGGTTTCATATTTGGTATTATGAAGAAAACATACTAATCATTAGTAAGTGCTGTTGAGTCTATTCCGACCCATAGAGATCCTGTATAGGGTTTCCAAGGAGCAGCTAGTGAGCTTGAACCGCCGAACTTGCAGTTCACACAGCTTTGCAGTCTGGTGCATTAACCCACAGTGCCACACCAGGACTAATCATTGGTGATAGTTAATTTTCTGTGTAAATTTGGCTAGGATGTGGTGCCCAATTGTTTGGTTAAAGGAGTGGAAGTTTCTAACTAGTGAGTCACAAACATTCTGTGTAAATTTTTATTTAAACTCAAAATATTAATAATTTTTTAATCATCCTTATAGTAATTTGTGTACTTATCAGAATATTACAGTAGTATTAACAGTTCGTGCCTGCACAGCAAATATATACAAAAGAGCTTATCAAACTTAAAAGCAAAAAGAACCTGAATCAAAAAAACCTGGCATTTTAAACAACCCTTTTGAAAGAGCATCCCTGGATGGAAAATCTCCAGTGATTTGAAACATGGTTCACTTCCTCTAGCCTGAGCTGGCAGGTACATGTCATATACACATCACTTGAAGTGACACGCCCTTCCCTGATCTTCATTCACACAAAACACTATTTTTTGTTGTTGCAATTTTTATAGACAGAAGATTGTGTAAAAAAATCTGGTTCTAAATTTGCCTTCACTCATTCTTTCTGAATAAATCACATCAATGATGCTGTAAGCCACAGAAACAGTCCAACTTAGAATCCTCCTGGAGCATGAGAAGACACTTGGTCTTTCTGGTCATTAAAGCAGAACAACAAATATCTGGATTAAGTTTCGCTATAAAACTACTGGAAATATCTGATAAATAAACAAGGCTGTCCAGACTTTTCATTTACCACATTCAAACCGTGAATGTTAAGTGTCTTCAAGTTGGTTCCCACTCATACTGACCATAGAGTGGGTTTCCAAGGAGCAAATGGTAGGTTTGAAATGCTAACCAGTCCAGTGCTTATCCTATAGAGCCACACCAGGACTCCAAACCATGAATAAAGATACCCATTCTCTTTTGCTTGGGTCATTACCTCTTGAACTTGCATTTCAAACCATTCCCTTCGAACAAGAGTTAGAGGCATACATAAACTCAACTGTTTGAAATCTTGGTGAATTTTTGGTTATTAAAAAAGTCCCTGGGTGGTATAACTTGTTTACACTGTGGTTAATGTGCTGGGCTGCTGACGGAAAGGTTGGGGGTTTGAAATCACCCAGAGACACCTCAGAAAAAGGCCTAACAATGTACTTCAGCCTACAAAAAATCAGCCATTGAAGTCCAGTTCTATTCTGACACACCGAGGCAGCCATGAGTCAGAGCCGACTCTGCGACAACCATTTTTGTTTTGTTTTTTAAAAATCTATATGCCAGGGATGGTGTGTTCAAAGGCTGGTTGTGAAGTATATTCCAAATACTAAAAGCAAGAAAGGAAAGAAAGGTAGAAGGATGGATAAGGTAGCCCTTTGGTAAGCATAGCAGGCTAACTCTTGCAATGACATTTCCTCTAACACCCACCTCTTCTTCCCTTCCTTGTCCCCTGCTTCAGTGTTTTTCCCCAGGTTCAGTTCCCCATTCTAGGACTTTGTTACTGTTGCCTTCCTGTCTTGGTCCAACAAAGAACCAAAACCCTCCTAAGCGAACACTACTGCAAGCCCTCGGATACTGTTCCATGCTGTTTATGACCCACAATGCTCTTGTCTAGAGTCTGGGGATAAAGGCATGGAGAAGTAATGCATACCTTGCCTTTGATTCTAAGAACTCGTAAAAATTCCTGACGTGGCTTCCCTAGGGTCTTTGTACACCCCGTGACATAACTGCTGGTCTTGGAGCACACTGTGGTGGTCTCCTGCTCAACAGCTTTGACAAGGACTAATACTGAGTGACTGGGGTCTCAGATGGGCTCAGGGGAGATACTTGTTGGCTGTACTTGGCAAAACTAGCTAGAAGATTGGGTGAAGGCTTTCAGAGCAAATCAGTTTTCCATTCAACACTTCACACATAATTGTTTTATTGACTGCAATCCCTACAATGTAACTAACATCAGTTATCCCACTTCCTCCATGTGCTTCCCATTCCCATTCCTCCTTTCCTAACCCTTCTGAACTCTGTCCTTGGACAAAACTGCCCTTTTGACCTCATATGGTTGATTATTCTAAGGAATGCATACCTCCCTAGTGTTACTGTTCACCTTCCAAACTAGTATGTTATTTGGCTGAAAATTGAGCCACCAGGGAAGTTCAGTTCCAAGCCTGAAGGGCAAGTAAGGGTCATGGTCTCAGGGGTTCCACCAGCCAGGTATTTTTTTTTTTTTTTTTTTATGATTTTGAGTTTTGTTCCACATTTTTCTCCCACTCTATCCAAGACCTCCTAATGTGATTCCTTTCTGAGTGGTTGCTGGGCACCATCTAGTTTTTTTGGTCTCAGGGTCATGGAAGCTAAGGTTTGAACGGTCCATTAGTCCACTGGACTCATTATTGCCATGTGTCTCCAATTTTCTTCAGTTTTCTTTCCTCTGGATGGAGAAAGACCAATAGCACCTTAGTAGCTAGAGCCTTTTTGAAGGCTCCACAGAGGTTGTTGTTGATTTCAACTCACAGTGAACCCAGGTGACAGGACAGAACTGCCCATAGAGTTTTCTAGGCTGTTGTTTTCATTGATCTTTCTTTGGCTTTCAATTAGTAGCAAAATAAGTGCTTAACCATTGTGCCACCAGAGCTCTTTTCACAGGGATAGGCACATGTCAAAACTATTAAGTTGCATATTTCAAATATGTGCAGTTAGGTATTTGTCATTTATGATTCAGTAAAGTTGTTAAAAGATCATTTAGTACATTTTTAAAATAACAAAAACAGTGTATACAACTATGGGAAAAATTCAATCCAAAAATGTAAACAGAGTAAAATGTAAGTCGTTCTTCTAGTTCTGACCCCCATTCCCAGGTTCTAGGGCCTTTTCAGACAGGAAATGGTTAACACACTGGGTTGCTAACAAAAGGCTGGAGATTCAAGTCTACCCAGAAGGGTGATGGAAGAAAGGCTTGGCACCTTAATTCTACAAAATTGGTCAACAAGATCTCTATGGAGCATAGTTCTACTCTTACACACATGGGATCAGCACGAGTCAAAGTTGACTCAGTGCCAATTCGTTTTATAGTGACACAGAGAAGAAGGTTCTGAGTACTTAAAAGCCCAAAGTCGATACACGTTAGAAGGAGATATCTCTGTCTTGAGATGTGTAAGCCGGTTTGAAAAATATCAAATATTTAGGCTGCAGAGCCAGTTTTCTTAAGAAATCAGTCTCTGGACACAAATTTGTTCAGTTTTCCCTAAAATAAAACACTGTCTGCAGACATGAGCTCAGCTCTTTGTCCTCTTCTCTAGGAGGAAGAAAAATGGGGAGGAATCAAGCCCCTTGCCCCAGGCTCCTTTTAGCTCCTCCAAGTATTCATTTCTGAATAGTAAAAGGGTACCAGAATTTGAAAGCCTGCCATTAGGAAGAAAACTTTTGAAGAGCCTGACTTCATCCCCTAGGGTATATGGAAGATGAAATTGATGTGCCTGAAATGTCTGGTGCAGAGATTACAGTGAACATCAGTCGGAAAAGGGGCCCACTGGAAGTGAAGAGGGAATTGAGACAGGGTGATGTTAACATATGATAAACTTACAGCAAACCTATTAAAAGTGGGTGATTTAAATGAGCTCGAGAGAGAGCCAAATGGCTTTTTAAGCTGACAAGGTTAACATTCCCACCCTTGACTACACAGACCTCATTCTTACCTCTGAATTATTCTCTGTTTTCTCCTTAGACCCACATTGGCAAACAGACTCCTGGACAATCGAATAATTCTCTGTGATGGCCAACATGTGCTCAGAAAACAAATCAGCACATCATTAGCTATCTAAGATCTAACAGCCAGGCTGCCAAAGGGGTGCCTGAGATAGAATGGAAAAGAAAGAAGTCTATTTTCATTTACTTTTCAAAATACATTCATTCAGCAGAACAGCAAAACATTAAGAGTTAAGAACAGGGCTTTGATACAGATAAGTATGGGGTGGGTGGAGCCAGTCGTCCTGTCGTTCCCCCCCCCCCCCACAGCAGTTTACTTAACACTTTGTGCCTCAGTTCCCTCTACTGTATAGGGCAGACATAACAGTGTCTCCTAGAGTTGCTATGAAGTACCAGCATTTAATAGTGTGCATTTTGTAGTATGCCTGGCATGCATGTTGTTGTTGTTGTTAAATGCCGTCGAGTTGCTTCCAACTCATAGCAATCCTGTATAGGGTTTTCAAGGGTTTTCAAGGCTGCTAGTGAGCTTGAACCGCCAACCTTGCAGTTCAAACTTACCTTATGGTCTAGTGCTTATCCACCATCGTCACATCAGGACTCTGGCATGTATGTGTATTAATCAGTGAATAAATTTAATTTTCATGTATGTATTTTATATACTTTTATACATTTTTATATAACAGGGCTTCAAATAGTCCACGGAAAATGGAACTAAATGAGAATAGAATTTTACCATGAACTTTTTGAAGCTCCCTCCTATATACTTTATTATTATTACTTTGGTTCATGGATTCAGTAAATATCTCGAGTGCCTACAATGCTCGTGGCTCTGTATAGCTCAGCACAAAACTCAGTATTTTCCATTTTCTTTAAATTTAAGTAATAGGAGGAAGTTTGTCTTGTTGGAAGGCGCTGTTTAAAGTTCTATCTTCTGAGGAAGATCGATGCAGTTTTACACCATCTCATTGACCCTGATAGCTTTCCTGGGGAAGAAAAAGAGATGATGCCAACATCTTCATTTTGTTTGGGTAAACTGGGGCCCAGAAAGACTAGGTGACTTTCTCAGGGATATCAACATCAGCATAAGGGGCAGCTGAAGCAGAACATGTATCTTGAGTAGGATGAAGCATTTCTCTGAATGTTGTTCCACAGGACCTAAAGAAGCGATCCATCCCAATGGGAGTCGATGATTTACAAGGGAGGGTTTTTCCCAGCCAGGAAAGCCTGGAAAACCTAATAAGCAATGGACACACGTGAGGAGGAGACACGTGTTTCCTGAGAACGTTGAAGTTGGTCTTCAGATCTCTTCAGTGGTTCTAACAAGCAAATCTGCCTGTATCTTTCAGATGGGAACATACTGGGAGGCCTTTCCCAGACTTATCTTCATAGAAGATCTTCTAGGTCTAATTTTCCATGGAGCATGCTTTATGAAGTATTGGTTTGGTGGATGTTTTCCTCAGAAGGGTTTATCTTGGAGAGCACCCATCCAAAATGGTGTACAAGTTCAGATCACCCAAACGGCTGCCTTTCTCTCTCCCTTACTGTAGTAACTGAGCTGGGAAGAATCTTCTCACAAGTATACTGGACTGACCTCAGCAAGCATCAGATGCCTTGACACCTGAGTTCTGGGGTGTCTGCTTCTCCCATGACAAGCACCAAGAAGCTAAGCATTCCAGCTAAGATTCCTGATCTTGTTTAACTAAGCTGTTTAGAGCCTCCCACAGATCAGAAAGTCAGCAATGAGCAACACAAAGATCAGAGTCATGCTTTCAGCCACCATGCTTCTTACCACAGATGATTAGCAAAACCTAAAGAAAACAACATCACAGTTGCCTCAAAGTTGCCTAGAATGGTGGCCCCATGGGAGCAGAGTAGAACTGCGTTCCATTGGGTTTTCAAAGCTGTGGCCTTCTGGAAGTCAGAATAGGCAACTTTTTAATATTTTATCACTTGGGGCAACAAATTACTCAAAGTCAATTCATCTATATGCTATTCCCAATATGTTCCTCAGGAGCCCCGTGCATTCATCAATAAGGAATGCTTCAGTGTGGAACATTCATGACTGCCTACTTTCTTCCTTCAAGTCACAGTTCCGCACCTCTTCTGCAGAGGGTTGCCTCAATCCAGATGTCTCTGGTCATACAGGACCCTTGGGCATCTTCTATTCATTTCCTTGCACTCTTTATTTGGCTTCCTGCTCCGATATGTCAGAACTGTGGGGACTGTGTCTGGTGGCCTCTGTGGTAATCTGCGCAGTCAACACTTGTGAAAGGGAGAGAGGAAGACAGCGGGCTCACCTCTAACACAATCTGTGTGACGGTCTGACAGCACATGCGTGTGTTTCTACAAAGCAATCTCGTACAACTCATGCACCAGCCCTTCCTGGAATCTGGCTTTGCTGCCCCTTGGGAGGGTCCCTTACCTGGTACAACACATCACTCTTTCTGCTCTATTGGGTGCTCATTTTCAAAATGTATTAAAAGTGGCATTTCATCCTTTTCATGAAGACAAGACATGCCTCTTCTTCTCAAGTAATTTCCCTGTTCAGAAAACCATGGGAAAGAATCACTGAGTATATCACGTCTCATTATGGACTTCTTCCCTAACACCACCCTTGTTTCTGAACTTCTTGGTTTGCTTGTACTCTTTCTTCTCTGAGGTGCGCTGGTGGTGAAAAGGTTAACGGCTCAGCAGCAAACCTGAACGGTGGTGGTTCATACCCATCAGGCACTTTGTGGGAGAAAGATGTGGCAGTCTGCTTCCATAAAGATTTACAGCCTTTGAAGCCCTGTGGGGCCCTTGTAGTCTGTCTTATAAGGTCAACTATGAACTGGAATTGACCCAAAGCCAATGGGTTTTGTTTTCATTTTTTTCTTCTCTGAGTTGTTTTCTACACAGGTATGTATTGACATTTTATTTTTTAGGTTGTAAACTCCTGAAAGATGAAGTCTGTTTTCCTTTGTTATATACAATCTAAAACATGGACCACAACTTGGCATTGTATAAAAGCCATGTAATGATGATTGAGTTCAATACAATGATTAATAAAACATCAGGGCTTGTCTGGAGAAAGCATGATTTCTAAAGACATTTTGGGGAGGTCCTCTTTTATTTAGTCATTCATGTAGACAGAATACTAAGGAAATTATACTTATGAGGTAATTTTTTTTAATGACGCTTTTCAATGCTAATCTTAGCCAGTAGGATTCTTGCCAAGTGTATATAGTAGATGAAATTCTACACTTTTCAGTGAGTCCCAATTAATTTGGCTTTGGGCACCATTAGGATTCTTCTCTCTCTTCTTTCTCCTTTATAGGGTACTGAGAGCTTAGACACATAATTTTTCAGGTAGGCATGAGGTTATTGCAAAGAGACTTGGTTCGATGCGGGTCCACGCCCAGGCCCACATCATGGCTCAGGAGAGAAGCAGCACCTCACGGTCCATCACTCAACCTTCCTAGTAGTTGGAATAGGGGAGTAGGCAGTGTGTGACTCAGCCTGGCTTCCTCTGGTTAAACAGTGTCTGAGGGCAACTCTGTCTTCTGAGTCAGAACACAGTGGGACAGCCCTGAGAAACACTCACATTCAAGGTGCAGAAACTGGACACTCATCCTAGTCAGCAAACCAGGGCATCCTTAGAAGAAAGATGGCACAAAGCCCACCACAGCCTGGGGATGCTGTGTGGTAGGCAGCTCTGACACATGACTGCTTACTGTCCCTTCCAAGTCATTACTCATTCTTTTCTCTTCAACTCTGTTTCTCATTTTCTTTTCCTTCTTTCTTTTATTTAACAGATATTAACAGATATAAGTTGGAAGGTTTAAAGAGGTAATTTGTTTAATGTCACAGAGATATGAAGTAGCAGGTCAGGGTCAAACCTAGGTTTGTCTCATACTCACACTCTGGGGCAGTTGGACTTTCTACAGTAACTTTGGTCTGGTTTCAACGGTCTGGGGTCAAGGCTTCCTTAAGATTTTGGGTGCCTTCACCATTGTTGGCCCTTCCTCTAGTCTACTCATTTGGCATTTAACACTATCTTGTCTTGTTTGACAACCAGAGGCTTTCTCAGTCACAGATGTGATATTACATAGCTGAGAACTAAGAGATTGGGACCAACTAACAAAACCCAAGTTTGGATGATTTTAGGAAATTCAAATCATTATTCTAGGAATATTTCTGTACGTGTACTTTCAGCCTGGGACCCATTCCTATGTTCCTCTTCCTGTTAACTGAGTACAGTGGAATATCATTGAAAATACTTTCATTCCCTTTTCCACACATAAATGAGACCAAAGGTAGTACACTGAAGAGAAATAAGGATCTTTTGCTTTGATAGCTATTCATTTCTCCATTCATTCAAGAACAGAGTAAATGCTTTGATGATGACAGTCACCATTTATTGGACACCCACTGTGTTTCGACGGCACTTGACAACAAACAACAACAACTGTGTTTCCAAGGGCTAGGATGGGTGCTTGGCTTATTAGCTCTAATTGTCAGCTGCAAGTAAATTATTGTTGTTGGGTGCCATTTAGTGTATTTCAACTCAGAGCAACCCCACATGACAGAGTAGAACTGCCCTATACGGTTTCCTAAGCTATAATCTTTATGGATAGGCTCTGGTGGTGCAGTATGTCAAGCACTGGCCTAAATGAAGGGTCAGTGGTTCAAATCCACCAGCTACTCTGGGGGAGACAGTTGAGGCAGTTAGCTTACATAAGTAAAGATTTACAGTATTGGAAATCCAAAGGAGCAGTTCTGCATCCTATATATAGGGTTGCTACGAGTCGGAATCATTTCACTGTAGTGGGTTTGGGTTTTGGGACTCTTTACAGAAGCAGGTCTACAGCATTTTTCTCTCATGGAGCTGCTGTATAGGTAGGTATTAACTGCCAACCTTTTGTTTAGCAGCTAAACACTTAACCAGGATTCACTACCAGGGCTTCTGAAAACTAATGATTACAAACCCATTTTAGCAAGCTGAGGTTCACAAAGGAAAATATTTTCCCAAGGCCACAAATCCTCCACATAAGAAAACAGGATTCAAATACAGATCTAACTTTATTTAAAGTGTAAACATTCCCTTTCATCAGTGGATCCTAAACTCCGGTACATTTCTAATGAGTCAATAACAAAACATAAAAAATTCTATTTAAATAAATTCTGTTTAAAATTCAACTACTTTTTGTTCTTTGGTAATAATATTTTATTATGTAAATGAAGGTTAAGGCGGTGGTGGTTGTTGCTAAGTGCTGGTAGTCAGTTCTGATTCAGAGCGACCCTGTATAGGGTTTTTGAGGAGTGACGAGCGTGTTTGAACCGCCGACCTTGTGGTTCAAACCAACCTTGCATTCCAGTGCTTATCCTATACTGTCATACGAGCAATATTTTTAATAGTTGACTTGGCAAAAAACAAATTATTTCAGCTCCACTTTATTTGTAAATGTTAAGAAACCAAACCAGTTGCCACTGAACTGGTTCTGATTCATGCTAGACCCCAGGTGTGTCAGAATAGAACTGCACTCTTAGACTTTTCAACAGCTATGCTCTACCAGGCCTTGCTTCTGAGTTGCCTCAGAGTGGATTTGAACCTCCAACCTTTTGTTTATCAGTCACACACTGTTTGAACCACCCAGGGAGTGTTTTAAATTTTATTGGTTTCTAAAATGAAAAATCTGGGAACTGCTGCAACATTCAGCCCCTTACTGTGAGCCATAGAAAGAAACTACAGAAAGGCATGCAGGTCTTCCTTGCTCTAAGCTAAGATGGTACTGCTTTATGCAGACTGCAAGGCCCCATGCACTGGGTCAAATTCTGCCTCCATCACAGGGTCCCAGCACAGGAATCTCTGACTCAGCAGATCAGGACTGGAATGCAGAACCACTAGTTTAATTTAAGCCAGTCACATTCCCTTCACCCGACTTGTCAGTGACTGGCTGAGCTATGAGCCCTGGAAATGATGCTGTCTGGGGTGGAGTAGGGAACTGAGGAATAGAGGAGAGCATTGGAGAAGAAGGAGTTCCCTTTGAACATGGCAGTGTGAGGAGGTGGTACTTGGGTTGCTGCAGCCACTGTGTGACCAGCTAACCACTGAGGGCAGGAAGGACAAAGTCGGGAGGGGAACTGTAAGGCTAACCTACAATTGCTGGCATTTGAGTTCATTGGCCCTCACAAAAAGTGGTGCTGTATAGAAAGATTATTCTATTTTCTTGGACATGAGTAGAATTTGGTGAGACTAAGAGCTAAGGGTTATATATATCACAGCACTGTTCCCTCATATGCTTGGGAATAAGTGAATGTGTATCTGAGTATATGTGAGTGTGCATGTGACTTTGTGAGTGTGTGTGTGAGTTGTGTGTGTGAGTATGTATGAGTGTGTGTATGTTTGGTAGCACCAACTCAAAGTTCAGGGCATTTTGATATCAAAGGATACATTCACGTATATATCATTTTATTAATATTGAAGAGATAAGTAAAACCACAATGATCTACCTACATTTCTGTCACTCTCTTCCTGATGTGTGGTAAAATGCAGTGGAGAGCTAAGGTAATTTTGAGGATTATCACAGTTCTAAAATACCTTTGTATGAAATATACAGATATTAGCCTATGAATATGCTTTCTATTTTATAAATCAAGTTGTTGTTAAGCGTCATTGAGACAGTTTTGACCCATAGTGACCCTGTGTAGGGTTTCCAAGAAGCGGCTGGTGAGCTTGAACCACCGACCTTGCAGTTCAAACAACTTTGCAGTCTGGCGCATTAATCCACAGCGCCACACCAGGACTCTATTTTAAGAATAAGGAAGACTAAAAAGGAGTTTTAGAATCCTAAAATATATTCTACTTATTGTAGTAATATAACTGAAGATCTATCAACAATATAACACAAGGTCAGTGGTTCAAGCTCACCAGCCACTCCTCAGAAACCCTATACAGGGTTGCTATGAGTCAGCATGGACTCAACAGCACTTAGCATCAACAACATCACCAATTTATAATTTAAGAATCATTGTACTGATCTACTGCCACCCTCAAAAGACTGCATATGAGATTAAAAACCTTTTCCCTACAGGAAAAATGTTCTTGACCAATTTTGATGGAACAGTAAGACATTTCCTGGGCATTGGGAAATATCTAGGGAATCATCAAAGATTGCTGGGATTTCAGCAGGCCTTGTTAGTCACATGGTCTTCTGGGCCTTACAGCATTGCATAGAGAGCATTTGGCACTCCAAAACCATCCATCTATAGTGCACTGCAACCTCTGTAGAAGATACATGCCTTAATAGGATTCAACCATTAATATGTGAAGTTTTGACTCCTTGACTTTTTGAGTACTGGATTGGGAAATCCAATCATCAACATGTTTCAAAGGGATATGCGTTCAGTTTTTGTTAGTTGCTGTCAAGTTGATTCTGACTAATGGTGGACCCCATGTGTACAGAGTAGAACTGCTCCACAGAGTTTTCAAGGCTTGACCATTTAGAAGCTCATCGCTAGGCCTGTCTTCCAAGGTCTAGGTGGGTCTGAACTTCCATTCCACACATCACATATATAGGACAGTGATCCATTTGCATATAATTGAACTTCAGCATCATTAATGTAAAGCACTAATGATTACACACTAGTAGAGTTATTTGTAAACTACTAGGATTGTCGTTGTTGTTGTTGTTAAGTGCCATAGAGTCAGTTCCAACTCATAGCAACCCTGCATAGGGCTTCCAAGACTTTAAATCTTCTCAGGAGCAGAAAGCCTCTTCTTCCTTCCATGGAGTGGCTAGAGGGCTCGAACCGTGGTCCTTGTGGTTCACAGTGCTTGTGGTCCTTGTGGTTTCATATGGAGCTACCGCGCTCCCAAAATACTAGGATGCGACCTTCAAAAAATATATATTTCTCAATCCCAAGAATTGAGTGATTAGCATGCTTTGACATAATTGGGAGCATAAAGGCTACCTCTCTTCCCTCGCTGGCCATCTGTACCCTTCACAAGCACATGCACATGTATATCCTGCCTACACCATATGATACTGTCACCTGAGTTATACATAACCTTGAAAGGATGAGCAATGGTACCCAGGGAGCCTGGCTACCATTTCTGGTGCCATTTCTAGTACCTCTTGGGGAACCTGGAAGGTTAGGCACTGAAGACATTTTCTCACAGACAGCCAGCAAGCATATCACCTGTCAAGTGGGCTCACACTAAATTCTACAAATATTCCAGAAAGTCTTGCACAGCACACACTGAAAGCCCAATTCTTAGGAATAGTAACACTGTAAATTACGTAGCATTTCAGACTCCAAAATGCTTTTTCCCAGAGACAGTTAACATTCCCATTTTACAGGTTAGGCAGTGAAACAAATGATTTTTCCCAGGTTACCACAGCTACTAAGTGGTCCAGTTTGGGCACCTGATTCCAAGCTAATAAGAGTATCTATTATATGCCTAGGAGTCATCCAAACACATTGAGGCAGGCACTACTACTATCTACTCCCAGATAAAAAGACAAGAGGAAGCATAGATCATTCCTAAATGAAGAAACTTAAGCTTAAAGAGATGAGCAATTTTCCAAGGTCACAGAGCAGCTAACTGTTGGAGTCAGACTTGAAACCAGTCTGTTTGGTCCCTGAGCTGGTGCTCTCAACATACTGCTTTCAAGTGGCTCTTTCTCTGCAGCCAAACGGCTTTGTAAATTCACCATTTACAAGCTGTGCAACTCTGAAAAAGTTACTTAAAGCTCTCCCTGCCTCAATTTCCTCATTTGGAAAACGGGACCGGGAACAGTAATAGACCTCATAGAGCCGCTATGTGATTAAATGATTTAACATATATTACGCACTCAGAACAGTGTCTGCCACAACAATTGCTCAATTAGCTATTGTTAATCACCAAGCCTTAAAAACCCCCTAAGCATTAAAATACATATACTTGAGCTCTGGTAGCGTAGTGGTTACGAATCGGGCTGCGAACCTTAAGGTCAGCGGTTCGAAATTACCAGCCGCTCCACGGGAGAAAGATGAGGCTTTCTACTCCCGTAAGGATTTACACCCTCAGAAACCCTGTACAGGGTCGCTATGGGTCGGAACCGACTCGATGGCACTTAACAACAACAACAACTTGAGTTAAAACTCTGTTCTGGCATATGCTTACTTACATAGAGTAATGGATACTTATGTTTTGCTATCATCTTGTTTCTATGATATTTATGTTTTCCTATCATCTTTTTTCTATCAAAAAATAGTGACTTCCAAACCTTCAGAAGTCTGCAGAGGTTCCTCAGTGCCACTGTGCTAGTGGTCTGGGGGAAGGGGGCTGGGAGGGGGGCAGGCTGGTGGACTCAGACCTCCTCCACTTGCTTGACATTGAACAAAGGATTTTGAAACTTTATTAGTTGCAAACCACTACTCTGAAATACAACAAAAAGATCATATGCAATCCCCTGCAACTGCCACATTCAGGACTCCAGATCTACTGGGGCCAAGAGTGGCAACTATATAATACTTAACACAGCAGAGAGTAAACAAATTTGGGCACATCTATACTCCATCATCACTCGTCTGTCAGTGTGTCATACTGTGAGGTATGTGTGTTGCTGGAAGCTATGCAATTGGTAAATATGAGCAGGATCAACCACGGTGGACATGTTTCAGCAGAGCTTCCAGGCTTGTAAGACAGACTAGGAAGGAGAGGTGGACCACTTCTGACTGTTTAGCCAATGATAACCTTATGAGTAGAAATGGAACACTGTCAGATCTAATACTGGAAAAGGAAAACATGAATAGCAGGAGGAGTGCAGTGGTTAAGAATCAGGCTGCGAACCGCAACGTCAGCAGTTGGAAACTAACAGCTGTTCTGTGGGAGAAAGATGAGGTTTTCTGCTCCTGTTAAGATTTACAGCATCGGAAACCCTGTACAGGGTCATTATGAGTCGTAACTGACTCCACAGTACATAACAAAAACAAACAAACATTGTCAGGTATAGTCCTGGAAGATGAGTCCCTCAGATAGGAAGGTACTTAAAAAATGACTGGGGAAGAGCTACCTCCTCAAAGCAGAGCTAACCATAATGATGTGAATGGAGTAAAGTTTTTGGAACCTTCATTTGCTGATGTGGCACAACTCAAAATGAGAAGGGACAACTGCAAACATTCATTAGTAATCAGAACATGGAACATGAAGTATAAATCTAGGAAAACTGGATGTTGTTAAAAATGAAATGGAATTCATAAGATGGATATCGTAGGTGAATTGATATGGACTGGTACTGGCCATTTTGAATCTGACAATCACATGGTTTACTATGTTAGGAGTGACAAATTCAAGAAGAATGGCATTATATTCATCGTCAAACAGAACATTTAAGATCTGTCTTTAAGTTCAATGCTGTCTGGGATAAGATCGTATCCATACATCTACAAGAAAGACCACTTAATACCACACGTACTAAAATTTACACACCAACCACTAAAGGCAGTGATGATGAAAATGAGGAATTCTACCAACGTCTTCAGTCTGAAATTGACCAAACATGCAATCAAGATGTGTTGATAATTACTGGTGTTTGGAATGTGAAGGTTGGAAACAAAGAAGAAGGATCAGTAGTTGGTAAATATAGCTTTGGTTATAAAAAATGATGCTGGAGATCACAGCATGATAAAATTTTGCAAGATCAATGACTTATTCACTGCAAATAATGTG
The DNA here is from genome assembly GCF_000296735.1 of Chrysochloris asiatica. Lineage (NCBI taxonomy): Eukaryota > Metazoa > Chordata > Mammalia > Afrosoricida > Chrysochloridae > Chrysochloris > Chrysochloris asiatica. Next base: position 402,992 of record NW_006408724.1, read on the forward strand.
CTGGACTTCAAAGTTGGTTTGAAAGCAAGGTCAGCAGTTCTAGCTTACCAGTCGCTCCACAGAAACCCTGTACAGGGTTACTATGGGTCAGAACCAACTCGACAGCACTTAACAACAACAAAAACAGCACACACCTGGACCTCACCAGATGGCATACACAGGAATCAAACTGACTACAAATGTGGGAAGAGGTGGTGGAAAAGATCAATATCATCAGTCAAAAAAAGGCCAGGAGTAGATTGTGGAACAGACTACCAATTGCTCATAGCCAAGTTCAGGCTGAAGCTGAAGAAAAATTTAAAAAGTTAATGAGAGCCTTCAATATATCCCACCTGAATTTAGAGACCATCTCACAAACAGATTTGATGTATTAGGCACTAATGACTGAAGACCAGAACAGCTGTGGGATGACAACAAGAACACCACACATGAAGAAAGCAAAAGGTAATTGAAAAGACAGGAAATAAAAAAATACCAAAATGGATGTTAGAAGAGACTCCAAAATTTTCTCTTGGGTGCAGAGAAGCTAAAACAAATGGACAAAATGAGGAAGTGGAAGAGCTAAACAGAAAATTTCAAAGGACAACTCGAGAAGACAAAGCAAGTACTATAATGAAATGTGCAAAGGCTGAAAAAAAAAATTCAAGCCTCTACTTGAAATAATTAAGGACTTTATGGGCAAAATATTGAATGAAGCAGAAAGCATCACAAAAAGATGGAGAAATACACAGAGGCACTGTACCAAAAAGAAGCGATTTATATACAACCATTTCAAAAGGCAGCTTATGATCAAGAACCAAAGGTACTGGAGGAAAAAGTCCAAGCTGCACTGAAGGCATTTGTGAAGAACAAGTGTCTAGGAATTGATGGATTATCAAATGAAATCTTTCAAAAAACGGATGCAATACTGGTAGCACTCATTCATCTATGCCAAGAAATTTGGAAGACAGTTACCTTGCCAACCTCCAAAGAGAGGTGACCCATCAATGAATGTGGAAATCATCTAACAATATCATCAATATCACATGCAAGTAAAATACCGCTGAAGATAATTAAAAAACGGTTGCAACAATACATCGATAGGGATGCCAGAAATTCAAGCCAGATTCAGAACAAGACATGGAACGAGGGTTATCATTGCTGATGTCAGATGGATATTGACTGAAAGAAGAGAATATCAGAAAGATGTTTACTTGTGCTTTTTTGGACTATGCAAAGGCTTTCAACAATGTGGATTGTAACAAATTTTGGAAAACATTGAGAAGAATGGTATTCCAAATCATTTAATTGTCCTCATGAGGAACCTGAACATAGACCAAGAGGCAGTTATTAGAACAGAACAAGGGGACACTGAATGGTTTAAAATCAGGAAAGGCGTGCACCTAGGTTGTAGCTTTTCAGCATACTTATTCAGTCTGCAAATCTGCATGCTGAGCAAATAATCAAAAGAAGCTGAAATATGTAAAGAAAAACGTGGCATCAGGATTGAAGAAAGACTCATTAACAACCTGTGATATGCAGATGATACAACCAAAACCTTGCTTGTTGGAAGCAAAGAGGACTTAAAATTCTTGCTGATGAAAATCAAAGACCACAACCTTCAGCATGGATTACACCTCAATGTAAATAAAACAAAGATCCTCACAACTGGACCAACAAATAAAATTATAATAAAGGGAAAAAGATTAAAGTTGTCAAAAACTTCATTTTGCTTGGATCCACAATCAACATTCATGGAAGCAAAAGTCAAGAACTCAAATGATGTATTGCATTCAGCAAATTTACTGCTTAAAGACCTCTTTAAAATGTTAAAGAGCAAATATATCAGTTTGAGGTATTTTCAGTGTCCTTATATACATGTGGACATTGGTCAATGACTAAGGAAGACCATAGAAGAGTCAATGCATTTGAGTTTTGCTGTTGGGAGAAGAATATTGAAAGTATCATGGACAGCCAGAAGAACAAACAAATATGTGATGGGAGAAGTACAGTAGAATGTTCCTTAGAATCCAGGATGGCGAAACTTTGTCTCTCATACGACTTGGGACATGTTATCAGGAGGAACCAGTCCCTGATGAAGGAAATTATGTTTGGTAAAGTGGAAGGTCAGCAAGATGGACTGACACAGAGACAACAACAGTAGGATCAAACGTAACAGGTGCTGTGAGGATGGCTCAGGATTGGACAGATGTTGTGCACAGAGTCGCTACGATTTGCAATTATCTCGATGACACCTAACATCAATAACAACAATAATCTTCTTATTTTGATAAACTTTGTGCTGTCAGAGGACAGGGTCAAATTATGAAGGTGGTTGAGAGTCACAAAGAAGAATTCAAACTGGATGAACTACTGAAGTATTTGGGCAGAGAAGTATCATATGCTTGGTTTGAGTATGTGGTGCTTCAATTGACATCTCGGGGGCCTGTTACAAATTACCTAGCAGGCAGCTAGAGGTGTGTGCTTGGGTAAGATTTGGAAATCTTCCACATTGTTTCAACGGCTGAACTGGTAGGTCTGTGTTAGGCAAGTGAAAAAAGCAGAGAGTTTCAAGGACTGGATTTTGGGAAAAGCCTCTAGGGGATAGAAGACTCAGGGAAGACTATAGACCAGCAGAGATTTATTCAGAAATTCACATCTTCCTTCACCACCTTTGAAATTCAACAACTCCATATTTTTCAGGGCAGGGGATTTCTCATGTTTCTCTTTGGACTCAGTGAGACAAGACACAGCAGAAGTTTCTAGAATGAATACATCTTTCTCTCCACATCCTTTTGTATCTCTCCTTGTAAGAGAAAGTAGGGTTCAGGTGGCAGAATTGCATTCAGTGGAGGAGTGTCCAGCCACAGTGCGCAAGGAGGAGAAAATTTAGTCCACTTAGGAATTACGAACTATTCACACCTGGATTTGTACAACACTGTACCGTGTAAACCATCAGGCATGCCCTCTAGACCTTAACTCTTACACCAAAGAGAGAAACTGTTGTATCTGCTTAGCACAGTGGTTGATGAATTATAGAGGGTCAATGGTTCAAACCCACCAGCTGTTCCTCAGAAACCCTATATAAGGTAATTATGAGTCAGAATAGACTCAACAGCCCTTAACAATGAGAATACTAAATAAGTATTTGAATTGAGTAATGTGCTAATAAATAACCTGCATGAGAGTATATTGTTGTTAAGGGCAGTGGAGAGTCAATTCCGACTCACAGTGACTCTGTTTAGGGTTTCTAAGGAGTGGCTGGTGGGTTTGAGCTACCTACTTTGTGGTTAGCAGTCCTGTGCTTACTCTACGGAACCATAAAAACAACACCAACAAAGAACAGATTTGTTAACTCCAGTTTCCTGTTACTGCATCCTTGACAGATGGGTTTTTTTTTTTTTTTTCTTTCCCATCATTTACATATTCTTCTGAGGGATATGTGTACATGTATGTGTTGTTAAGTGTATTCCCCCCATAATTACAATGATTCCTATTTTGCTGAACTTCATTGTGTACTACTTTTGTCTCCATCATCTCCCCCCCCCCCCCATTTCATATCCCTTTTTAGCAGGAAGACAAAAACTAAGGGCACAAAGTTTAAAGGTCACCCTGAGGTTCCTGTTTTACATGGCTGTGCTAGAGCATATGTAGATATGATTTTGTAAATAGATCAGAGGAAAAATTAAGTGGTAAAACAAAGGCACAAACAAATTCTTTTCCATGCTCCCTGGAAGGGGGTGGGGGTGCTGATGGGGGTCCTCTCCCCTGTTCTGTCTCCCTTCACATGCAACTTGAGACTTATACAACTGACATTTGAGCAGGCCCAAATGCAAACCAAACCGGCTGCCACTGAGTGGATTCCAACTCCTAGTGACCTAAGAGACAGAGTAGAATAGCCCCATAGGGTTTCCAAGTCTGGAATTGTTCACAGAAGCAGACTGCCACATCTTTCTCCCATGGAATAGTTGATGGGTCCCAACTGCTGGTCTTTCAATTCGCAGCTGAGCACTTTAACCACTGTGCCACCGGGGCTCATTTCAGTAGGCCTATCCTTGCCAAATACTGGGAATTTTAAATGGCTCAAACAACTATGTTTTAAAACAGCTTAAAATTAGCAGGAAAGACAAACCAGGCACACAACAGGGGCAGGAGGGGACCGTGGGGGAGGGAGCAGAGAAGGGGGTGTTGCTAGGCAACTGACAGCCTGCGTCCCATCAGCCCCCAGAGATGGCCTCCTGTACCCTGGGTCTGGCTGAGCTGTCTGGCCCTGGAGCTGTGTGTGTGTGTGTGGGGGGGGGTGGTGTCCCCCAGACGACTGCATCAATCTGCTGCCTCCAGATACTCCTTCCTTTTACATCCCCACAGGGAAATGGGGAATTCTCCTTTGTTCTCAACCTGCCCAGAAAGAAAGAGAGCTCACCAAGTTTTCTATAAAGGTTCTTGCTAGAGACAGAAGGTGGGAAGGGTCTCCTCTCTCCTCATTTAGCTACATGAACCACCCAAGGGTATACTTACCAACAATGTCTTATTCCTCCAAGGCATGAAAGGAAACTTTGCTTACATATAAAGTTACCATTATGTTAGGTGACTATAGTCTATATTGTAACACTTGTTTCACCATGTGCCTTTAAAGTGTTCAACATTATCAGCCACCCCCAGGGCCCAGAAGGACATCTGTTTTGCTCATTTGGTGGAGTGCCCAGCTTTGCAATGAGGAGCCGAATGAATGATGATGGCAATAATGGTGAAGTTTGAGGTCAACCCAAAGCATGATGCGTAATCCCCCTGTGGCTCTTGTTTGATGAGGTGGTCTGGTGGTCTGGGAAGTCCCAGACAGAAGGTGGATAGCATCAAGTCCCTCTGTCTACTCCCAGCTCCTGCTCGTGGCTTCTCTCCCCTTGGCCGAGACTTTCCCTTCTGATGAATGCAGACCAGACAGGAACAGATGGCAGATCTGGACTCAGGCTTCAGGAGATGAGCCAGCCAGCAAATCAGACTAGCCCCACTAAATCCTTAGCATTTAGACCCTTGGTTTGGAAGATAGGGAATAGCTGCCGCATTTTTTTGGCAACATGAACTATTGGGGGAAATTCTTGATTTATTGGCAGAAAACAATCCCTTGTTGTTTTGTTAGGTATCTATCATTCAAATAAAGCAAATGTTAATATTTTGTTGTATTTGTTTTCACAGTTCTTTATTTATTTTAAAGTTTTTATTGTGAATTGAGTGAGAGTTTATAGGGCAGATCTTCAGTTTTACATTCAACAAATCATACACCTTGTTTCATTACAATGGTTATAATCTCCTCCATGTACCATCAGCTAACAGTATTTCTCTCTATTCATTTTAGTTTTTTTTTTAAACACTCAGGCATATATAATAATTTAAAACACCAAAGGGCACATTCTGCAAGTCTGCCTCCTGGCTGCCAGCTCTCAGTTCCTCTCTTTCCATGAATCTAGAGTCCTTAGCTGCTCCCTCTCTCCATGTCCCTATCTCTGCCTCCATCTCTGGTGTCGCTGCTTCTCTGGGTCCCACCTTCCGCGTGTGCTCTTCTTCCTTGATTGTCCTAGGGTCCTCTGTTTCCAGTCTGCAAGATCAACTACTCCCCCGTTTTTGTTACAAAACTTCTACATTTACAATTGTGACAGTTGTAATTAGTGATGATAACTACTACTCACTATTGAATCATTAAGAATCTTATCCCCATCTCTTTTTACTAGACCCATCTAGACAAGATGGAAACTATTCAGTGGGGACTCTTTCTTCTCCCACATACTCTTAAACTAAACTCTGTCTTGAAACCTTGTAAGCCAGTCAATTCAAGCATTTACCACCCCTCATTTTAGGTGGCCAATTTCTAAGTTTCCCATCCCTATCTACCCTGTGTACAGAGGGGATAGATAGCGCTGATACTTAATGTGAAGATTCCTTCCCTCTCTGTTGGTATTTTAAGCTACTACCTCCACTAGTGAAAGTCAAGTTCATCAAATTGCAGCAATTTTCCCTTCTTTCTTTTATCATTTTTTAAATAAAATCTTCAAGTCGAATTCTGATTATCAAGCCATTGAGGCTAAGTCAAAAGGGTACTGTCTGCAAGTTTGGGTGTTCTTGTGCATCTCCCCTCACTTCATATCAGCTGGATGCTTCACTCTCAGCTCTAGCCCTCTGTGGTTATGTCCTTGTCCATGGGTTCAGGTGTCCTCAAGTCTCACCACACTTTGGACTAACCAGCCCTTCCTCTTCTCTGTCTCATCTCCAGGTCCACGGGAGTCAATGGACTGTGGTTGAACTCAGCCCATTTCTTCATTGCTGCCTTTCCCTCTCTTCCACTCACCAGTAGACCAATACGGTCACCAGCAAGTTTACATGCCTGCTAATATGTTCCCTTTGAGTTTCAGTAGTAGAGGGTGGGTCCCCTTGTATTTTTCTAGAAGAGTGTTACTATTACTGACCTCAGAAGTAACTGAGGGTGAGTGTTGTGTACGTGTGTGTAGTGTATATGATACAGAACCAACTTTATAGAACTGTATCTGTATAGCACCAGGAATACTGGTGTGGCACTGTGGCATAAGTGCTGGACTGCTAACTGCAAGGTACGGAGATTCAAACCCACCAGCTGCTCCTCTGAAATTCTCTACAGGGTAGCTGAGTCCGAATCAACAACACAACAGCATAGCACTATTAGAGGGAGCCCTGGTGGCACAATGGTTAAGTGCTCGCCTGTAAAACACAAGGCTGGTGGTTTGAAGGCAACAGTAACTCCACAGAGAAAAGACTTGGCGATTTGCTCCTCTAACAATTTCTGCATAGGAAACTGGTGGAGGCAGTTTCACTCTGTCACGTAGTGTTGCTGCGGGTCAGGACTGACTCAGCAGCCCACAACGATAAGCACTTTTAGAGTCCTAGATTTGTTGAAAGTCATTTATCTTTTACCCCATTTTCAACAACAACAAAACAATCCCACTGCCAAAGAGGGGATTCCAACTCATAGTGAGCATCTATACGATTTCTTAGACTGCAAAAGGAGCTCTTGGTAGCGTACTGGTTATGAATCGGGCTGCGAACCTTAAAGGTTATCAGTTCGAAACTACCAGCTGTTCCACGGGAGAAAAATCAGGCTTTCTGCTCCCGTAAAGATTTACAGCCTGAGAAACCCTGTACAGGGTTGCTAATGAGTTGGAACCGACTCCATGGCACATAACCAACCAAATACTTCGGGGAGAAGAAAGCCTAATTTTCTCCCTCAGAGCAACTAGAAGGTTTGAATTTCTAACCTTGTGGTCAGCAGTCCAGTGCTTATCCTACAGCACCACATGGGCTCCTTTTACACCATTATAGACTAAAATAATTACTTACTTTGCCTTCAATGCCATGTACTAAACTTGGAGTCCACATCAACTCATCCAAACTTTGAGATGAGTGTCACATGCATCGTTGTCAGAAAGAGAAAATGATGGGACAGCAGTCATTACTTAATCTCCTGGCGTCCACATCTGATAGCCCAAGGCTTATACATGATGTGAAAATCCTTCACCATGATGTGTCCTATGTATTTCAAATCTTTACTAGACAGATTAAAATCTGAGTTCAAAGAAACAAAATGACCTGGGTAAACCTATCTTCAGTTGTAGACTTGACGTAAGGTTTAAAGTCGTTCATTCCCAGTCATGTATGAAGCTGGTGTGAGCCACAGAGCAGTCACATTACAGGTTAATCACCTTCTGTGTCAAGGAGAAATAGTAGTGCAAAAGGGTAACTGTTAACTGAAAGGTTGGTGGTGTCAATCCACCCAGTGACTCCACAGGAAAAAGACCTCGACAATCTGCTTCTGTAAGCAATAAAACCCAGAAAACTCCATGGGCAATTACATAGGTCACTATGTGTTGAAATCCATTTGAAAGTGTGGCGCTACAGAATAAAGCACTAGACCACAGTCTTTCTGAATTTCTATTTCCTTATCTGAATAAGGAACCCAGGTAATGCCGTGGATTATGTAACTGCAAGGTTGGTGGTAAGAAATCCCACCAACAGAGCCTGGTATCTACTCATCTAAAGCCAGGAAGGAGAGCAGTGAAGTGAGGTGCTCCTAGGAGTTAAAGACGAATGTCTTGTTCTGGTGCTGCCTGTTTTCCTCACGGACGGGCTATTATATTGCATCATAAGCCTCAAGAGGATCTTCTAAGGAAGGGCCACACCTCAGCCATTTCAATCTGGTGAAAGTCGAAGCTAATTTTAGGAAAACCACGAGAAAGAGTCCAGAATCCTCCCTTATTAATGGTTCCAGTACTCCATTTACTGACCCTGGCTGTCAGGAAAAATTTCTAAACACATTACTTCATTTTTTTCCTCATTACAGTTGAATCATGGTGGTGGTGGTGGTGGTGTGCCGTGGAGTTGGTTCCAACTCATAATGACCCTGTGTAGGGTTTCCAAAGCTGGAAATCTTTACGGGGGCAGAAAGCCTCATCTTTCTCCCGCAGAACGGCTGGTAGTTTCGAACTGCCAACTTTGAGGTTAGCAGCCCGACTAAGCATACCACCCTTTTTTTGCTTTTAAAATGCCCCCTCACCTCAGTATACATTCAGACGAGAAAAACAGTGAGAAAAATAATTTTAAACAAACAATGGCATTAAGAAAAGACTTTTGAAGTTCGGCTGAATACAATAGGGTCTGCTCTTATCTGCCTATGCAAGCCTCAGGAAAAGGCTGAGAGACATAGAAGATGGCAGCTGATTTGGATGAAGGCTTTTAGACTACAGTTTTAACCAACCAGAACAACACTGGGTGACAGAAGCCAAAGGCAAGATCTGCAGGTTGGGTGTCAGGACGGTGACCTATTTCTGAAGTTGAAGGGAGGGTCTGTTACTGAAGACTGACGTCATCAGCTGTACTTCAGTGGAATTTAAGGACTTGAGGAGTCACATGTTGAAGACCTGGGTGTCAAGGGTAGCCTATGGATTTACGGATGAGCTTTTCAAATATTAAATCCTAATATGTGAACTCTCGATCTTCTGCCCTTTCCCCAGGATGCGTACAGTGGGATTTACTCAGCGAAATTAGGGATTTACAGGCACAGATCACACCCAGTAATCCCAAGTGCAAAATGAAGATCAGGTTGGCCTGGAATCACAGGTGCGAGGTTTTCACCACTCTGCGTGAAATTCTCTGTGTACTTGTCTGTGGTACCAGGATCCTCCGGAGAGGAGTCAGTTCTGGACTGCCTGTATCATTTGAGCACTCCAGGTCAGTTTATGCTGTAGGACTTTCTCTGCTTCTGGTGAGGCCATGTGTAGCCTTTGGTGAGACTTTTGTTCTTACAGTTGTTGTTATGTGCTGTGGAGTCGGTTCTAAGTTCTAACTCATAATGACCCTGCACAGGGTTTCTGAGGCTGTAAATCTTTACGGAAGGAGAAAGCCTCATCTTTCTCCCACGGACCAGCTGGTAGTTTCGAACTGCTGACCTTCAGGTTCGCAGCCCGATTCGTAACCACTATGCTACCAGAGCTCCTTGCTCTTAGAGTCAGTGCCTAGAAAACCAGACTCTCACCTCTGTGTTCTTCTTGGGAGTATCTTTCAGTCAATCATCTTTGTGTTAGCCTGTTTGCCTCTCTGGGGAAGATAAACATTTCCTCCAAACCTATCTCTCTGTCTTAACCACCTTTTTAGGTTAACTGTGGTACTGTATCCACCCCCTCTCCATTTCCACAATTCCAGGGCAAAAGATTGGGAAAGACTTAGCTTAATTAGTCTAAGGCTATGTAAAATATTCTGCAAGTGTTCTGTATGACAACCACAGCCCCGACAGTAACAAAACTTCCAAGCATTTAATATATCTTGGTGATTGAAGTGTAAATAAATTCAAAGGTTATCACTTTGTTGTTGTTGTTAATTGGCATTGAGTCTAGGAGCGTAAAAGAGAATGGGTCAGAATATTTTATGCTATTAAAAATCTAGAAATGGGCCCAAAAGTGCTAGAGAATAATGTGCTGCTGAAAAATTATATTGAAAAAATATAATCCTGGACAATAGGACTCTGTAGACAAAAACAAATGCCCCCACAAAAACAACCCCCCCACCGACAAAAAAACCAAACCTGCTGTTGAGTCGGTTTTAACATATATATATAAGGAGCTCTGGTAGCGTAGTGGTTACGAATCGGGCTGTGAACCTTAAGGTCAGCGGTTCGAAACTACCAGACGCTCCGCGGGAGAAAGATGAGGCTTTCTACTCCCGTAAAGATTTACACCCT